>NW_015388525.1:170868-178068 GCF_001527695.2 Protobothrops mucrosquamatus
TTTGAAAATATTCCACCTTTGGCTTACCTCAGTTGTAATACCACAGACTGGGCTTTGGTGCCCCAGGAATTTCTGGATACACTCGCTATTTGTAGAATCCCAGAGACAAACGGTACCATCATTGGAGCCGGATAGCTGTTGCCAAAGGGACAAGGGTCAGAGAGAGGAGTTATATATGCAGAGAGAGAGAAAAAACTTTAGAACTATAAAGGTAAAGGCAAAGGTTTCTCCTGTTCAGTCATGTCTGATTCTAGGGGGGCGGTTCTCATCTCAGTTTTCTAGCCAAGGGAGCCAGCCTTGTCCAAAGACATCTCCATGGTCATGTGGCCAGCATGACGATATGCTGAGGGGCAAGGAATGCTGTTACCTTCCCACTGAAGTGGTACCTATTTATCTACTCGCATTAGCATGCTTTTGAACTGCTCGGTTGGCAGGAGCTGAGGCAAGTAACGGAAGCTCACCCCATCATGCGGTACTTGAGTCTCAAACTGCCAACATTGTCTTAACTGATAGGCCACCAGACTGAAAACTGAACAAATGGATGGTTCATCAAACAAATCAATCAAGATTTCTCATTTGAGACACAAGGAACCGGGCTCCAATGATCCTACTTTTGACACATTATGAGGGGAGCCAGCTCTCTGGAGAAAGCTGTGTGGCCATTGAGAGTGGCTTGAAGGCACATAATCAATCAATCAATCAATCAATCAATCAGTCAGTCAGTCAGTCAGTCAGTCAGTCAAAAGTTATGTTATTGCCCACATGAGGATTATCCAGTCTTTGTCATCCTTTGAAAGCATGTAGATGCTCAAAGGAAATAGAAGCCACAGGGTTTACCTTATCACAAAATGGCTCCCAGAACTGATAGGTGGGTAGGGGCTACTGCAAGGAACCCATAATTGGTTGTAACAAGTGCCCAAATACTTTTCACATGACCATGGGGGCGCTGCAGTGGCCATAACTTCGGGTACAGCAAGTCCCTTTGTTCAGCACTGGCCTAGCTTCAAATAGTTGCTGAATGAACAGTCGCAAGTCAAGAACTAACTGTGAGTGACTAGAAGGAAAACTTTTCTACTGTTCTCTCTTTAAGCCTGTAGGAGAGTCAACTTTATTTTTACTTAGATGATTGCACCTTGGTCCTTTTTCCTGAAAAAGGAGATGCAGTTCTGCTATATAAGCAACTACCCACATCTTCTTGGGTCTGAAAATGTGTCCTAATTTCTTTCCTTCTTCAGCCTTGCATATTTCCATTGTCCTCTGTTTTACTTTCACCTGTCTGCTGGCCTTATGGCCATAATAAAAATTTGATGGGTCTTGAATAATGATAACATCTAACACTTAAATGCTCCACAATTAATGCAACAACTGTCTAGGCCAAGGGTAGGCAACCTTGGCCCTTTTATGACTCGTGGACTTCAACTCCCAGAATTCCTGAGCCAGCCATGCTGAGGGGAAAGGGAGAGTTTCCAAGCTGAGCCATGCTGGCTCAGGAATTCTGGGAGTTGAAGTCCATGAGTCATAAAAGGGCCAAGGTTGCCTACCCCTGGTCTAGACAAATCCAGCCACCCAGCAGACATCAACGGTAAGAAAGTGCTGCCTCTTTGATTGACTCAGAGGAATGTTCCCACCTGTCACACGTTTTATTTTTTCAGATTTATTTCTATTTTTAGAAACAACTCAAGGCTAGGAACATACCTAATACTCCTTCCTCTTCTTATTTTCCCCCACAGCAACAACCCTGTGAGGTGAACGGGACTGAGAGAGAGAGTGATGGGCCCAAATTCACTCCGTCAGCTTTTATGGCTAAAGCGGGACTAGAACTCACAGTCTCCTGGTTTCTCGATTGGCCCTCTTTTCCTACTGATTCACAATAGTGGCCTCGCAAATGCTACTTCAGTGGCCACTAAGTGGTGGGCCATCCCTTTGACAATGACAGAAACTAACCCAGCCCCATCTCTGCCTGGGGGACTCTCCTCCCCAGAAGCCTGGGCATTTCTCCAAACTCACCAACATGGTGCCAATCCAAGCACAGCTGGAAATCCAGTCCTGGTGACAGAAAAGCAGGGCGCGCAAGAGGGAGGGAGTCTTCTGAAGAGGGTCCCTTACATCCCACAGAAACAAGGCCTGAGATTGGGAGGAGATGCATTCAGTGCAAAGGAAAGAACTG
Organism: Protobothrops mucrosquamatus; assembly: GCF_001527695.2. NCBI lineage: Eukaryota > Metazoa > Chordata > Lepidosauria > Squamata > Viperidae > Protobothrops > Protobothrops mucrosquamatus. The sequence goes on from NW_015388525.1 coordinate 173,036, forward strand.
CAGCAGTTTTTTGCCCTATTCCAGTGGTTCTCAACCTTTTTAATGCCGCGACCCCAACTGGGCGTAAGTCGAGGACTAAACCGGTCGTACGTCGAGGACTAAACCGGTCGTAAGTCGAGGACTAAACCGGCCGTAAGTCGAGGACTACCCAACCGGTCGTAAGTCGAGGACTTTCCCTGCCCGGGAGCGCCGCGCATGCGTGGTTCCGCCCCCTGCGCCGGCCGAGGCGTAGCTGGCAAGCGGCAGAGACGGAGCAGGCCGACCACCAGCTGGCCCAGCCCAAGGGAGGTAAGGCACCCGCCGGAAAAGGGGGAAAAATGGCGGACAAAAAAATGGCGGACAAAAAAAATGGCGGACAGCCTTGCTTGGCGACCCCCATGAAATGGTCGATCGACCCCAAATGGGGTCCCGACCCACAGGCTGAGAACCACTGCCCTATTCTTTCCTTCTTTCTACTTTCTTAGGCACCCATTTTTTCACAGGTCAGAAAGATTCATTATGTACGCTACAAAGGATAGCGGGCAGGTGTCCAGATGAGCAATCCACTCCAGCAGACATTTGTTAGGAAAAAGAGCCTCCACCATCCCAATGCACAACTGATGAATGGACCAATATTCTTGTTCTGGAGTATCGGGGGGGGGGGCAGGTTGGGTGTGACAGGGAAGCTGTACCCCAGAAACTCATCCCACTTCCTTTGGGACATGATAAAAGTTCTTCTGCCCTTGGGGGATGGTCATCTGACAGCCTTACCCGGTCTTTGCTTCCAGTAGCAAGATAGTTGCCGTCAAGGCTGAAGGCGCAACAGGTCACCCCAGAAGTGTGACCACGGAGGATGGAGAGTGGTGAGATGCCGGCGTCCAAAGCAGGGCCTGGTTTCAGTGTTTCTGAAAGCCACAGCCCAACGGTGAAATCCTCTGGAAAAATATATGTATAAATATGAATATGAATATGAATGTGAATATAAATATAAATATGAATATGTATATATGAAAGTAAAAGTGAAGAGAAATCAAAAGGTTTGAGACTTAACGAGGTTAAAGCAATATATGTCTTTTGGTAGTTTCACAAAATATGTGGCCCTCTGAATTCCTTCAACATCGCCTTGCTCTAGCGGCTAGCCCAACAACCATCTGGATAGTGATATTTTAAACCAGATGATTGATGATAGATAGATAGATAGATAGATAGATAGATAGATAGATAGATGGATGGATGGATGGATGGATGGATGGATGGATGGATGGACGGACGGACGGACGGACGGACGGACGGACGGACGGACGGACGGACGGACAGATATAGACACAGATGATAGATAGATAGATAGATAGATAGATAGATAGATAGATAGATAGATAGATAGATAGATAGATAGATAGATAGATAGATAGATAGATAGATAGATAACCTTTATTGTCATTTTTTACTGTGGGCACAATGGCACACGTTAAAAATGAAATTTAGTTGCTTGCTCTCAAAGTGTACACATACATAACACACATTTAAACATACTATACTGTATACAACATATGTATAGACCTATACCCTTACATATACGTAACATATAAATATTAATCACTGTCCATCTTGAATACATAACGGAAGGAGGAAGCTTTATAGAGTTCACAAGGTCAATACTGTATGGAACAAAACCGTGACTAAATCTGGATGTTCTGCTTTGGATACCACGAAGCCTTAAATATAAATATGGGGTTACATATAAACCCATTCTCTTCCTTTCTCCCCAGGTGGTATTGTCCTTACAAGCACTGCCTCTTTATTGCAAACCTGGGTTGCAAAAACTCAACAAATAAAGGGGGAGGTAATTAAACCTAAGCATTCTGAACACACCCAGAGACATCTTTTGCACACATTTCATTCCAGATTCCGTAGCTCATTTCTGCTCCTGAAAAGAGCCTGTCTAGCATTAAGAGGATCAAGCAAACCAACAGACTACCAGGAACATCAAAGCTGGGATCTTAAAGAGTAATCCAGGTGCCATCTAAGCCAAAAAATAAACCCGCCCGTAAACAACACACCCTCCACATAATTTTAGCCATACACTTCTTCAGTAAAACCTCTGGAAAGTAGGGTTTATGTTACCTATAGAGCCAGGTTCTTCCTTTCTCCTGTTATCACAGATATGTAGGTAAATGAGACAATATCTGCATTCACCAAAAGAAGACAAGGGAAATCTCTTTCAAGTCAAGTTCGGCTCCGAAGTGACTTCCTAGAGCAGTGGTGGCGAACCTATGGCATGCTTGCCAGAGGCGGCACACAGAGCCCTCTGTGGGCACGCTCGCCATGCCCCGGAAATGGCAACCGTCCCTCTTCAACCAGCCGCCCACTAACTCACTGAGGTCCCACATGGCTGGATGCATCCAGCACCCATGCGCTCGCTGGCCTCTGTGTCCAGGGGCCGATGGTGTCAGGCGGCCTCACCTGCCTCACCTTGCCCTGTGACAATGGCACCCCTGCCCTGCCTCGCCTCACCTTGCCTCGCCTCACCCTGCAGGACGAGCCTCCTGCCCACCGCCCCACCTGCCAGAGACCCCCTGGATCTCCCCCAACCCTGCCTGGCCCCCACAGGTGTCCCTCCCCACGAGCAACATTGAGGTGATCACACCCACCCAATCTGCCATGACCACAACCACGCCCACCCAGTGCGCCACGCCCGCCCAGCACCCGGCGATAAATAAGTGGGTTTTGGGTTGCAGTTTGGGCACTCGGTCTCTAAAAGGTTGGCCATCACTGGACTAGAGTTTCCTTGGGAACAAAGTGGAGGGGGAGAGATCCTCTATGCGCTCTAAGCTTGGCTGTTTTCTTGCACTTGTTTCATTACCCAAAGTAGGTTAACATCATCAATGATAGACTGATGGAAGTGATTTGCCACCCGTGGCATAGATTTTGGCTTCTCAAGTCTGGTCTAAAAACCTGGGATTCAACCCAAAATTTCTGTGGCTAAGCAAGAGAGTTGCTAAGTGTGTTTTGCCCCATTTTACGACCTTTCTTGCCACAGTTGTTAAGTGAATCGCTGCAGTTGTTAAGCTAGTAACAGGGTGGTTAAGTGAATCTGGCTTCCCCCACTGAATCTGCTTGTCAGAAGGTTGCAAAAGGTGACTACATGATCCCAGGACACTGTCATAAATATGAGTCAGTTGCCAAATGTCTGAATTTCGATCACATGACCACAGGGATGTTGCAATGGCTGTAAATGTGCAAAATGGCCATAAATCACTTTTTTCAGTGCCGCTGTAACTTTGAATAACAACAACAACAACAACAACAATAATAATAAAGTTGGAAGGGACCTTGGAGGTCATTTAGTCCAACCCCCTGCTCAAGCAGGAGATGCTATACCATTTCAGACAAATGGTTGTCTAGTCTCTTCTGAAAAACTTCCAGTGTTGGAGCATTCACCACTTCTGGAGGCAGGTTGTTCCACTGGTTAATTGTTCTAACTGTCAGGAAGTTTCTCCTTAGTTCTAGGTTGCTTCTCTCCTTGGTTAGTTTCCATCCATTGCTTCTTGTCCTGCCTTCAGGGGCTTTGGAGAATAGCTTGACTCCCTCTTCTTTGGGGCAGCCCCTGAGATATTGGAACACTGCTATCATGTCCCCCCTCGTCCTTCTCTTCCTTAAACTAGACATACCCAATTCCAGCAGCCTTTCCTTATATGTTTTAGCCTCCAGTCCCCTAATCATCTTTGTTGCTCTTCTCTGTACTCTTTCTAGAGTCTCAACATCTTTTTTACATCGTGGTGACCAAAACTGGATGCAGTGTTCCAAGTGTGGCCTTACCAAGGCATTGTAAAGTGGTATTAATACTTCACGTGATCTTGATTCTATCCCTGTTAATGCAGCCTAGCACTGTGTTGGCCTTTTTGGCAGCTGCAACACACTGCTGGCTCAAATTTAAGTGATTGTCCACTAGGACTCCGAGGTCCCTCTCACAGTTACTACCATTGACCAAGGTAATATTCACTAAAGGAATGGTTATAAATTGAGAACTACTTGTAGCCTACCATCCAGGTTCTAACCAAGCTGGACCATACTTAGTTGTCAAGCCTAGACAATATTAGGCAGGTACTGCTACCTGCAATAGCAATCGCATTTAGACTTATATACCGCTTTACAGTGCTTTACAGCCCTCTCTAAGCGGTTTTACAGAGTCAGCACATTGCCCCCAACAATCTGGGTCCTCATTTTACCAACCTCGGAAGGATGGAAGGCTGAGTCAGCCTTGAGCCAGGTCAGAATCGAACTGCCGAACTGCTGGCAGCCGGCAGTCAGCAGAAGTAGCCTGCAATATAGCATTCTAACCACTGCGCCACCATGATTCAGTCTCATTGAATCCTCCCAGGAGAGCTTCCCTTCCTTTGCTCAATTGTTTCTGGTTCTTGAGGTCTTCAAAGCAACCTGACTGGTCGAGGCCATCCCCCCTGGACTCACCTGAGACAGAAGCCACCAGTTTCTCAGACACCGCAAGGCCCATCACCGCTTTCTCATGAGCCTTGAACTGATGGCAGCAGTCAGAGCTACTCTCAAAGGTCTTCCAGACACAAAGGGACCCATCGCCGAGGCCCACCACCAAAAATACATGGTGTAACCAGGCCAGGCTACAAACAGCCTCATCGCTTCCTTGTAAATGAATCCGGCTTGTCTGAAAGCCTACAAGAATAAGAGAACATGCATGGATGAAAAAGATATCTAAGGTTTCACACTCTAATAATACTTTTCATACTTGAGGCCAATTTAGACTCAATCTGCAACATGGGTCCTATTCTATGCAGTCTTTCCTGATTTATTTTTTCCCTTTAAAAAGTACATACATGACTGATTAGAGATCTGGTACCTTTAACAGGTGAGCAGATAATAAAGACACTCAGTAAAAACAATCACAGCATGGAGAGATAACACACAGCTCACAGCAGCTAGCAGGAAGGCAGGAAGGCAGGCAGGCAGGAAAGGAGGAAGGAAGGAAGGAAAGAAGGAAGGAAAGAAGGAAGGAAGGAAGGAAGGAAGGAAGGAAGGAA
>NW_015388525.1:178387-184878 GCF_001527695.2 Protobothrops mucrosquamatus
AAAAAGCCGCATACACAATCATACTTCATTGGTTTGTCCTATTTGTGGCTAAACTCCAATGCAGACTGTGCGGGATTTCATATTAATGGCCATGTCTTTCTTTAATAATCAAAGTGGGTCTCCAGCTAGTTAAATGGATTAGAAAATGACAACAAAAGCAAGAGTTTTTCATCCTAGCGAGCTACTGCTGCATGTTGTAGACTGTTTCTGAGTTGGGAAAATGTGAATTAGAAACCAATTTTTCCCAAAGCCAGGCTCTTGGGGGTTACTCAGAATCCCCACCCAGTCTAAACCTTCTCACTCCTTCCCATAGACTATGGGCATTTCACATGCTTTATTTATGAAGGAAAAGGTGTTTAGGCCTATATTTGTAAGTCTTACTTTTATTGAGATTCTTTTCTCAATGACAAACTATTTTTAATTATTTATTTAATGAATTCTATTAATTTATATAAATTAATTAAATTAACACACATACATGTTAATGTAATTAATTTATTATTAATTAATTTATTAATTAATAAATATATACGTTGAACTCTGCGTGGTTCCCAACCAGCAATAATCTAGTGTAGACTTCTGTAAATTCATCAATCTACTGGCAGAAATTGAAATTGTGACAGATACATTATAGGTGCAATAGAATTTTCCAATAAGGTTAGTCCTCAACGTACGGCCACCATCGAGCCCAAAATTTCTGTGGTGAAAACATTTGCCAAGTGAGTTTTGCCCCATTTTATGACCTTTCCTGCCACCGTGGTTAAGTGAATCACTGCAGCTGATGAGTTAGCAACCAGGCTGTTAAGTGAATCCGGCTTCCCCATTTGATTTTGTTTAGCAGAAGGTCGCAAAAGGTGATCACGTGACCTTGGGACACAGCCAGTGAGTCAGTTGCCGAGCATCCGAATTTTGATCACATCATCATGGGCAGGGGTAGGCAACCTTGGCTCTTTTATGACTCGTGGACTTCAACTCCCAGAATTCCTGAGCCAGCTATGCTGAGGGGAAATGGAGAGGTTTCCAAGCTGAGCCATGCTGGCTCAGGAATTCTGGGAGTTGAAGTCCACGAGTCATAAAAGAGCCAAGGTTGCCTACCCCTGATCATGGGGATGCTGCAAAGGTCGTAACTGTGAAAAACGGTCATAAGTCACCGTTTTCAGTGCTTTTGTAACTCTGAAAGGTCACCAAGCGAACTGGTGTAAGTTGAGGACTCAAACCAACTGATCAGCCCACGGCCCTTGCAGTCTTTAACATCATTCAGCCTGGCCCAAGCTGCACCTTGCAATCTTCTCCTGCTGTAAGAAGTTTTTCGTCAGAAAGGAACCGAGCCGCGGAGATGCATCCAGAGTGAGCCTTGAATGAACCCAGGATGATAGCCTCCTGCCACGACCAGAGGGTGATGGAGCCAGCCAAAGTACCTGCTGCCAAAACTTTCCCAGTGGAAGAGAAGGAAATGGAATGGATGGAGGCATCGTGGTCCTTCATGACCTAGAAGAGATAACGGTTGTCAAAAACAACTGTCTGCTTCCTCAAATCTCCCAGAGCAAGTTCCATGGACTGGTAAGTCTTCATCAATCATACATCTCCCAGTTATATGCCGTGTCCCTCTCAACCTTACCGAGACCTTGCTTATTCCATTTGCATCCAAGACGGTGACCGATCTGTCCCATCCACCGGTAGCCACCAACTGACCCATTGGATGAAAGGTCACGCAGTTCAAAGGGCACGGGAAGTCCCACTGGTGGAGCACATGTCCTTGGGCAGCTTCCCAGAGCTGAGAATTTTTTTAAAAAAATAGTGAGAAATTGAGGGGGAAGGTTTTACAATTGCTGCCATTATTCCCCTAATGCTGAATTTAGACTTAGTCCCTGCAGTATGAGAAGCTATAATGGTTCTATTTGGCAACTGCTGACAGAGAAAACAGGGCAATAACTGAACTTTAACTTGGTTAAAATACCACTAAGATGCATTATATAGGGTGGAACAGGGTGGCTGACGCCACTAAGATGCATTGTGCTGGATCAATGTAACCCTGACTAGAGCATATAGATCTGTATGTTAGAATGTTTGGCATTTATTGGGTTAAGCGCTGTCTCCTTAAGAGATGGCTTATGGGTAATGTAGTTTAGCTATTTTAGTTGATCCCACGTTAACAGGTCAGTAGGAGGGGCTACTAAGTTCTTCACAGGATATCCTGGCTACATGCCAGTTTGGAATGCCTTTGTCTGAGATAAGCATGGGACCACCGCAGGACACACAGAGTCCCATTCCACGTTAGAAGTTGATATGGAGGAATTATGGATTTCTTACTGTTTTGATCCTGAACTAAGATGCTTTGCAATTCAAGATCAGACAGATGACTCAATAAAGATGATTGTAAAACAGATATTTATTCAGGTATACTTGCAATTATGTAGTTTCTTCTGGATATGGTACATCTGTTCATCCTTCTAGGTAAGAAATCAATAATTCCTCCATATCAACTTCTAACGTGGAATGGGACCCTGTGTGTCCTGCGGTGGTCCCATGCTTATCTCAGACAAAGGCATTCCAAACTGGCACGTAGCCAGGATATCCTGTGAAGAACTTAGTAGCTCCTCCTACTGACCTGTTAACGTGGGATCAACTAAAATAGCTTAACTACATTATCCATAAGCCATCTCTTAAGGAGACAGCGCTTAACCCAATAAATGCCAAACATTTTAATATACAGATCCAGCACAATGCATTATAGGGGGTGGTTTAAACAAAAGGGGCAAATACATGCAGAAACAAAGCATATTTGAATAAATTAATGAGTTCATGTGAGCCAAAGAGGAAAGCTTAATTTATATAGACTTCCATATACAACAAATGTAACAAATAAACTTAAACATCTGAAATGTTGAGGGCCCCTCCCAGACAATGAGGCTCTAAACCAGGGTTTCTCAACAACTTGAAGGTGTGTAGGCTTCAACTCCCAGAATTCCCCAGCCAGCCATGCTTAAACCCAGTTCTGTATCCCCCTCCCCTACACCCAGTCAAGAATACCTTAAGAGTGCCATCCAGTGATACTGAAGCTAATAGTTTACAATCTGAATTGATGCAGCAGTCTGTAATTTGGGCCTTGTGGGCATCCTTGCTCAGGTTCCTAAAACAATAAAGAAACAGGAAACCTGAAGCAGCACTTAGATGTGGTGGCTTGCTGATCTGAATTAATGCAGGATCACTAACTCTTTTTTAAAATGTACATTCATTACGGGTTTTACGTCAGGTAATCGACAAATTTAAACAAGACGAAGGAAAGCAAAGAAACAATGGAAAAGAAAACAAAAAAAAGTTATGAAATATAGTGAGTTCCAACCTACTGTGTAAACCAGGGGTCTTCAAACTTGGCCCTTTTATGACTTGCGGACTTCAACTCCCAGAATTCCTCAGCCAGGCACGCTGGCTGAGGAATTCTGAGAGTTGAAGTCCACAAGTCATAAAAGGGCCAAGTTTGAAGACCCCTGGTGTAAACAGTTCATTATCTACCATCCCTCTCAGCAGAACAACAAATGGCTGTCCAATCTTTTCTTGAAATATTTTATCTTGAAATAATCTGGAATCTTTCCATAGACATTTGATAAATCACTTCCATGCCTCACTTAATCTGCATCTTTTTCGGTCACCCAAATCATAAATCATCGTATCATTATTTTTTTTTTTACATTCTTTCAGCAACAGCTCCCTATCAGGTTTCCAGTCTTTCAAATAAGTTTCTCTCATTTTTTTCTTCGTCTAATCAAACAAGTTAAATTTGTCATCTAGGGCAAGCTCTGACATTTTTACAATATACTCCTCCACTGTGGCAGGAGTATTAAGCTTCAAAGAAGGGCACTAGAAGAAAAAAAAATGAGCCGTTAGTGCAAGAAAAATAAAGACTGAACAGCCAAATCTCTCCCCCTTTTTTAAAATCATTTGGCTCTAAGTCAATTGGATTTTCATTTTTTTACATTTCCTGTCTCAAACCAGACAGAAATTATGTCCTGATCTTTGCATGTGTGGCTGGAAGGAGATCCAAAGGTGCTGATAAAGAGAAACCAGGATCTACAGACCATCACATTGCCCACCCCCAAGGATTTAAACTGTAGCCCTACTTTAAATTTTACAAATACAGGCTGTCAACCCCCTCCAGCCTCATAATTCTATGGGTGGCATCTCCGTTTCCTTTTTTTTCAGAATAACAAGAGTTGAAAGGGACTTTGGAGGTCATCTAGTCCAACCCCCTGCTCAGGCAGGAAGCCCTATACCATTTCGGACAGATGGTTGTCCAGTCTCTTCTTAAAAATTTCCAGTGTTGGAGCATTCACAACTTCTGGAGGCAGGTTGTTCCACTGGTTAATTGTTCTAGCTATCGAGAAATTTCTTCTTAATTCTTCTCTCCTTGATTAGTTTCCATCTGATGCTTCTTATCCTGCCTTCAGATGCTTTGGAAAATAGGTTGACACCCCCCCCCTCTTCTTATTTGGCAGCTCCTCAGATATTGGAACACTGCTATCATATCATCTCCAGCTGTGGTTAATCTCTATTTCAGGTAGTCTCAACTTACAACCATTCATTTAACGACCATTCAAAGTTACAACGGCACTGAAAAAAACTGACTTATGACTGGTCCTTACACTTCAGACTATAACAGTGATGGCGAACCTATGGCACGGGTGCCAGAAGCGGCACTCAGAGCCCTCTCTGTGGGCACACGCGCCGTCGCCCCAGTCCTAGGCCTTCAGCTGGGTTTTATAAAACCTTTTCGCTTTAGGCCTCCACCGCCGTGTACAAAAAAAAAGGTTCAATCAGTCAATTTCAACTTCTCGCGGGAAAAAAAAAATCTTGCCAAGTTGGAATTGATTGGTTGAACTTTTTAGTCCCACCCAGTCTGCTGTTACCACTGCAGCCATGCCCACCCAATGGGCCACGCCCACCCAACGGGCCATTCCCACCCAATGGGCCACACTCACCCAGTACCCGAAGATTCATAAGTGGGTTTTGGGTTGCAGTTTGGGCACTCGGTCTCTAAAAGGTTCGCCATCACTGGACTATAGCCTCATTCCCATGATCACGTGATCAAAATTTGGGTGTTTTGGCAACCCCATGTTGCAGCATCCCAGAGTCATGTGAACACTATTTTTTAACCTTCCTGACAAACAAAGTCAATAGGCAGATTCATTAACCATCACAGGATTGGTTTAACAACTGCAGCGATCACTTAACAACCACAAAGGAAAGATTGCAAAATCAACAACGATTCACTTAATGACCGTCTTGCTTAGCAACAGAGATTCTAGTCCCAGTTGCAGTCGTAATTCCAGGACTATCTATATTCAAGATAATTTTTTTCCCCCCTCAGTACGGATTTACCTGCATCCTTCTCTCAAGCTCCAAAGTTCAAAGCGTCCATTGAAGGCCCCGAGGCAAACGGTTGCTTCAGACAAGAATGCGCAAGCCGAGATTCCGTCACAGGAGGTCAACAAGGATTTCTGCTCCTAAATCACGGGAAAGAGAATTTGCAGATGGAAATCAGATCCAACTATTTCCCTCACCGACCAGGCTCATCTGATGCAAACATTTTGTGCTTGTGTGGATTTGGGCAGAGGGCTCTGAAGCAGCAAGCCTACACAGGCTTTAATTTCAAAGGTCAAAAGGATGCTTTTAGCAGTTTTTCTTCTTTGTTCTGGGGTGCCACTCACTCCGAGATCCTTTTTTGTATCGCTGAAAGTAACATACAGATAATCCTCGAGTTACGAATGTCATCGATCCAGCCAATTACATTCGTAACCCACGGATTCGTTAACCGAATCACGTTAAATGAAAGTAATCCTTCCCTGCTTGACCCGATGCATTCGCTAATCGAATGCACAGGTCATTAAATCCTCAGGGTCACCAGAGTAGTTGCAAATGTGTGTGGAGCCTTCTTGGCTGCAGGATGTTTTCTGCTCCGCACACATCTGCATTACTCGGGTGACATTGAGGACGCAGATGAACCTCCAAGTGGCCTCAACGACTCTCTAAAAGAATGCAAATGACCAGCTGTCTGTGAGGAGTATAAATCTTTCCATTCGCCACCATCTTGTCAGAGCTGAAGAAGCTTCTTGGATGAGAAGTGAAATGTCTTCAAAGAAAAGGAGTTGGGTATGTCTAGTTTAATGAAGAGAAGGACGAGGGGGGACATGATAGCAGTGTTCCAATATCTCAGGGGCTGCCACAAAGAAGAGGGAGTCAGGCTATTTTCCAAAGTGCCTGAGGGCAGGACAAGAAGCAATGGGTGGAACCTAAGCAAGGAGAGAAGCAACCTAGAACTAAGGAGAAACTTCCTGACAGTGAGAACAATTAACCAGTGGAACAACCTGCCTCCAGAAGCGGTGAATGCTCCAACACTGGAAGTTTTTAAGAAGAGACTGGACAGCCATTTGTCTGAAATGGTGTAGGGTTTCCTGCCTGAGCAGGGGGTTGGACTAGATGACCTCCAAGGTCCC
>NW_015388525.1:184978-190354 GCF_001527695.2 Protobothrops mucrosquamatus
TTGTTGTTGTTGTTGTTGTTATTACTATTATTAAAAAGAAAGGCCGGTTGCCTCCTGAAAAAGCATCTTTGGGTTACCAATGGTAATTTAATTGAAATGACATAAAGATCACTTAATGATATCGATTTTTATAATACTGATAGTCCTCACGTTGCAACCATTTGTTCCACGACTGCTCAAAGTTACGAATGATGCTGAAGGAAAAAAAAATGTACAAGTGGTCTTCGATATTTGATTAAGACTTTCTGACAAGCAGTTTGGGACAATGAAGGAAAAGGGTTGGGAAGCTCTGTTCTAACGGAACACTCCCCCAGAACGTGGAAGGCTTCTGAAGCTGAGAAGTCAGATAGCTTTTACCTGTCCGGTCTTCATGTCCACCAGGTGCAATGTCCCTTCCACAGTACCCACGACGGCCAGTTTTCCCGAAGGAGCGAGAGAAGCAGAAGAAGGAGCGGAAGGAAGGTTCAAAACAAGGCTGTTAAATAAAAGAAAAGAGATCGATGAAGATTCTCAGTCATCCAGTTGAGTCATGGCAACTGCAGTTCTTTTGTCTTTTGGGTATGAAAGCTTTCGCTATTTATCCAAACAGCTTCTTCAGTCTGAGCAAATGTCTGTGGAGACTCTCAGTCACCCAGACCATAGTTGTTTCCAAGGTGCTTTTTCAAAAGGCAGCTGAATTTTTTTTTCCCTGAGGAAGAAGAAGAAGACATTTCACTTCTCATCCAAGAAGCTTCATTGATTCTGAAGCTTCTCGGAGGAGAACTGATGAAGCTTCTTGGATGAGAAGCAAAAGGTATTCTTCTTCCTCAGGGGAAAAAACAGTCCAGTTGCCTTTGGAAAAAGCACCTGGGAGTCGGTCTGAGCAAGTTGGTTAATGGGACCCCACATGCGCCCTCTGGGGTGGTTTAATTTCTCACCTAATCTGGATAAGCTTGCTAGGTGAGCAGGCAGAGAGTCATTGGGATGTAAATAACCAACCTGATAAGCTGAAGAAGCTACATGGATAAACAGCAAAAAGTTAGCTGTCCAAAAGAGATTGGACAGCCATTTGCTTGAAATGATATAATGTCTCCTGCCTGAGTGGGGGATCAAACTAGAACAGGGCTTTTCAACCTTTTCACCCATTGTACCACTTTTAGGATATGGCAACATCCGAGTACCACCAGTCGCCTAGCAAGGTGTCAAAAACTTGATGTCCAAAAAAAAAAAGGAAAAAAGTGATAAAGTACAGGTAGTCCTCGACTTACAACAGTTCGTTTAGTGACTGTTCAAAGTTACAATAGCACTGAAAAAAGTGCCCCCCAAGGCACAGCCGAGCAAGACACCTGCCTGCCCACCTGGAGGCGCTGTTCCTCCTGTCCGAGGTTTTCATTGTTGTGAGCATTTCTGTTGAGGATTGGCAGTGGGGGTGGGGTGGGGGGTGTTTGGTTTTTATTCCCCCCGTCTGCTGGATGGTTGCAGCAGATTTTGGTCACTTCACATGACCCTGGGACACTGTGACCGTCATAAATATGAATCAGTTGCCAAGTATCTGAAGGTAAATCACAAGACCCTGGAGAGGCTGCAACATTCCAGCTGATCGGCGCTTCTTCTGGGCTCAGCAGAAGCGCCAGGATCAGCGCCGAGCTCCAGCTGGAGCCTCGTGCTGATCCTGGCGCTTCCGCTGAGCCCTGACAGCCCTGCAGCTCCAGCCGTCTCTCGCTCAGGCTTGTGCGGTGCTGCCACCGGTTCAGCTCATTCCCCTCCCCTGCTACTTTTCTAGGATGCTCGCGTACCACCTGCCAGGTGCCAATGTACCACAGGTGGTACCCGTACCACTGGTTGAAAAGCCCTGGACTAGAAGACCTCCAAGATCCCTTCCAACTCTATTCTGATTGAATTATGCATGCAGCAATTATGCAATTATAACCGCAGTTATGCAGTTATTTTGTTCCGAACCAACAAGAAAAGACGTCCATTTGCCATGACTCAATGTGCAGATAAAAGGGGAGGGGGGAAAACAATAACATTGTGAGATGCATTGAGAAGAAAAAGGGCCTCATCCCTGCATTGTAGAATTACCTCTTGGTTTGCTGGGCCCTCTCTGGCTTGTTAATCCATTTCAGGAAAGGTTTCCCACATTTCTGGAGCATCGCCTGGGCTTGTGAGCAGAGGTCTGAGGAACTGGGCTCATTTGCTGCCTGTTGCAGGAGCAGTAGAGGATTCTGGGAAAGCAGCCTGAAGTTTCTTTGCAAAAAATCAGCGAACAAGTTGACTGCCTCACCGGGCTCTGAGCCAGCAGCTGTTGCTACAGAAAACAATGGATCATAGATTCATATTTTCAGTCGCTTTTAGCATACTTGTATTTCTACAGAACGGGCCCCAACCTCCAAATCAGAGATGTCCAACCTTGGCAACTTTAAGACTTGTGGACTTCAACTCCCAGAATTCCACAGCCGACATGGGGAATTCTGGGAGTTGAAGTCCCCAGGTCTTAAAAGTTGCCAAGATTGGACATCCCTGCCCAAAATGCAGTCTGCAATTTTTCCATCCCAGCTAAAAAGTTGCAGCCCTTTTCCAGGTCTGTGATTCCCCAATTAATTGGGGGGGGGAGAAAGAGAGACCCCCTATTTTCAATCCCACAATGGCTCACCATAGAGTGCATAGGCTTCAGAGAGGCTCCGGAGGAGGCCGAGATGAAGATGAGTGCTGACAACCTTTAAATCAGTCAGGAAAGAAGCCAGAATGTCCAAATGCCCACTCTGGACCTGCGGAAGAAGAATTATAATTCAAGAAGGCCACTCTTTAAAGCAGCTTTTCTCAACTTCGGCAACTTGGAAATTTGTAGACTTCAGCTCCCAGAATTCCCCAGTCAGGAAAAGAACCGGGAGATTGTGAGTTCTAGTCCCGCTTTGGGCACAAAGCCAACTGAATGATCTTGAGCCAGTCATTTTCTCTCAAGCCTAGGAAAGAAGCAATGGCAAAACACTTCCAAAAATCCTTGCCAAGAAAACTGCAGGGACTTGCAAGGGAGTCTCTAAGAATCAGACATGACTGAATAGAAGAAGAAAAAAATAAAGAACTCTGTATGTAAAAGAAACTGTTTTAAAATGGAAAATTCCCCCTAAAAGATACACTTCCAATTCCTTATATACACAGAATTTCTCTCTTTTTTTTTTTTTGCTCATTTTTCTCTATAACCATGAGGTCTAGGAACTTAAGTCTCCAAGGAGCTGTTTTTATTCAGACTAAGAGTTCATCTTCTCTAAGCTGCTGCTTAGAAGCATTCGAGTCACTTACCAAGTGGTATGGCAGGGCAGTTAGTGCCTCTGCCTCAGACTTCTGGAAGGTCCCGTAGCCATCTGGGTCTGTAAGTTTCCACCAGTGAGCTACACAGGAGAAAATATTAGGCAACTGCTCATTACTGCCCCCAACAGGTTGAATTTAAACATCGCCTCCCACTATGAAAAACACTGCTTCCCTCTAGAGGTTGGCTGGGGTGCTACAATGATCTGTTCAATTATGGCACAATTGAACGCAAGTACAGCTAGGTCTCGATAAGTACAGTTAACGAATCTCACCAAATGACCTCATTATTCTAACTTGCATTATCCAAAGTGATATTTCCAGAGAAAATGTGGAAATTGGTTGCAGCTCAATGGAAATGGACAATAAAAAAATGGTAAACATAAATTTTATATGTATATTTAATGAAGTACCACAGAAAAGGATAAAAAGAATATACTTTTAATTTACATTGATTGTTAACTGATTGTTAACAGGGTCGCAGAGTAATTAGAAAAAGCAAAATACAGGTATTCCTTGACTTACAATAGTTTAGCTTAATGACCACAGAGTTCACTTAATGACTATCGCAGAAAAGGTCGTAAAATCGGATCAAAGATGACCCACTTTACAACTGTCTTAACTTTATGACCCTCATTGCCAGGGAGTCATTAGGACTACCTGTAAAAGCAATAAAAATTCTATCGTATATTCAGGCATTTTAATATCTTTAGCATTGCTTTGGCACTGCTATGACCATGTTTATGTGTTTCAATTACATTAATTTTTTGTCCTAATGTAATAATGAGGCTATTCTTTTTAAAACTTCTACTGTTCTCTTCTGACAGACTCTTTCTTCTCTCCAAAGCACCTGAAGGCAGGACAAGAAACAATGGATGGAAACTAATAAAGGAGAGAAACAACCTAGAACTAAGGAGAAATTTCCTGACAGAACAACTAACCAGTAGAACGAATTGCCTCCAGAAGTTGTGGGTGTTCCAACATTGGAGATTTCTAAGATTGGACAACCATTTGTCTGATATGGTGTAGGGCAGTGGTGGCGAACCTATGGCACACGTGCCAGAGGCAGCACTCAGAGCCCTCTCTGTGGGCACATGCGCTGTTACCCAGCAGAGTTCGCCAGAGTAGCGAGCATGTGGTGTTTGGAAGCGACAGGGCAGGAAGTGAGCAAGCAAGCAGTGTTGCCCCCCCAGGGATGCCCCATTGTGGTGCCCTTGGGGGGGCAGATGCCTCCTGCGCCCCCAAGGGCACCACAATGCTGATGCGGCTCTGGCACTTTGCGATAAGTCGGTTTTGGGTTGAAGTGTGGGCACTCGGTCTCTAAAAGGTTCGCCATCACTGGTATAGGGTTTCCTGCTTGAGCAGGGGGTTGGACTAGAAGACCTCCAAGGTCCCTTCCAACTCCGATATTCTGTTATTCCTTTTGGCACAGTTGATTTGCAATGTCAAAGACCCTAACTGCAACTATGCATGTGTTAGCTTTAATTGCACATGCCCCAGCCTCAAATGTTGGGCTGCGTTAAACACAGCCAGGTATCAATTTACAATTTGCACTAAAATTAAATATCACACTATTTGAATTCCCATTAAAGACGGATATCTCCCTTGGTGACCTACCTTTTATTTAAACACCACCAACTATTAAGAAAAAAAAGTTGGAAGGAATTTACCTGCCAAGAACACATGAGCTGTATGCTCCAGTCCTGGTTTTTTCAAATAGCGCCGTTCTACTGCCATTCTCAAGGGGGTGCCACAGAGTTGCAGCCGAGAACCCGGAAGCTCTGACGGGGAACCGCATGCCCCAAGAAGACTATGGAGAAACAGCAGAGAGATGGATCCAATTTCCTAGTTACGTATATATCTGTACTCTGCTGCGCCTCTAGGTCAGTGTTTTTCAACCATGGCAACTTTAAAGATGTGTGGACTTCAACTCCCAGAATTCCCCAGGCAGCCTGCTGCTTAGGGAATTCTGGGAGTTGAAGTCCACACATCTTGAAGTTGCTAAGGTTGAGAAACATGGCTCTAGAGCAGTGGTTCTCAACCTTTTTAATGCCGCGACCCCAACCGGTCGTAAGTCAAGGACTAAACCGG
>NW_015388526.1:0-2645 GCF_001527695.2 Protobothrops mucrosquamatus
GGTTAAGGAAAATCATTTCAATGCTGTACAGAAGTTGCCTCTTAGGCAGTCATGAATCTGTGTGAAGGGAAATTGGAGAAGAGAGCATGGAAAACATTGTGCAGCCTCCTGATGTTAGTGCTATAAGGTAGACCAAACTAAAACAAATGTCTTATGGGTCTAAAGCTGTTTTTAATTGAAACAGCTATAATAACAGAATTGTGCAAGTCTGAATATGCTTCCCTCCTCCCTTACATGTAAAAAATCTCCCCAGTCTTCCAAAGAGATTCTCTAGTCTATACCACGTGATGTGTCGCAACGTATCACGTTTTTTACATTGCTGGAGCTGGGGTGGGCATGGCCTCTGTATGATGCAACCGGCCTGTGGACCGGCAGTTTGACACTCCTGCTCTATACCGTCTATAGACTGGACTTCTGGAACCATAGTTTCCTTGGTCAGTGTGGTCCTTTCACAAAAGATTGAGGATGATGCTTCAAAAGTATAACGTACATTTATGAGCTATTCTGACCAGGCACTTGGTCAGGTCAGAATCTCTGCTATTTAGAAGTAAAATTCATTCATGCATTCATTCACACATATGTATAGTGGGCTACTTTATATCGGACCCTGGGAACATGTCTTTAATTTTTCAAGTTGTGTATTAATCCCATTAACTTTATCAGTCTCTGCCCCTTTGTCATCTTTATCCCAATCTAAAAGGGACTTGATTTTCTCGATACAGTGTTTTCCCCATGATCTTCTGGATTTTTTTCTAAATCTTAAACAAATTTCTTTTCCTCTTAGTTCCAATAATGCCAAAACTTTCTCCATCTCTTCTTTTTGATTTCTGGCTTATTTTCCAAAATTTCCATTTTGTCATTAATTTATTTTACATCTCCAACTAATCGTTCTACAGATCATCTTCTTTCATATCCATTTTTATCTCTGCAACTCTTTCATTTTCTTTTTAACAGAATTCAAACTATTAGCAACTGTACAAGAATTGCAAAATGGGTTTGGTGCGATGTGAATCTGAGAAGTTTGGAAACGTTTCAAATCCTTGTAGCCAGCCTGGACTTTTAACAAATGTTCTGCACATTTGAGGAGAGGATGCCATCGCTGAAAGGCCAAAATCAGCTTGTTTAAAACTTCACATTGTACTTGGAAAGAGTGACTAGGAAAGAAATGTTACAGGTAATCCTTGACTTACAACCATTTGTTTAGCGACTGTTCAAAGTTACAACAGCACTGATAAAAGTGACTTACAACCAGTCCTTGCACTTGCAACCGTCACAGCATCCCCAAAGTCACATGATCAAAATTCAGATACTTGGCAACTGGCCTGCATTTACGATGTTGCAGTGTCTCCGGGTCGCGTGACTGCCGTTTGCAACCTTCCTAGCCAACTTCTGACAAGCAAAGTCAATTGGGGGGAAGCTGGATTTGACTAAGAATCATGTGATTCATTTAGCAACTCTAATGGTTCGCTTAACGGTAGCAAAAACAGTCATAAAATCACCGCCCTGAGTCCCGTAAGGGAGATAGGGCGGTATATAAATTCAATAAATAAATAAATAATAAATAAAATCTAACACAATTCTTTTAATTGCCACCTTGCTTAGTTCTCCAACTCCGGATCGCATTTTAAAATTACCACTAACAAAAGGGCTGGTGAGATCTGGATGTTGGAAACAAAACCTGTTTGACTAGAAGACAAGCTTATTGGATGTCCAATAAGCACATCTTCGAAAAGCACATCTTCCTTCCCCTGTCCTGAACACTTTCTACAGGGGGACGATCTAGAGCATCCTGTCATACAGCATCGCAATCTGGTTTGGAAGCATCACTGCTTCAGACAGGAAGGCAGTGCAGAGAGTGGTGAAGAACACAGAAAAGATCATTGGCAGCTCCCTCCGCATCCAGGACATAGCACAGAGGCGTTGTTTGAGCAGGGTCCATAAGATTATCTGGAACACTACACATCCTCTTCACGACCTGTTTTCCTTGTTACCTTCTGGGAGGAGGCTTCGTGGTATCTGTAGCAGAACATCCAGATTCAGCCATAGTTTCATTCCATACAGCATTAACCTTGTGAACTCTCAAGCTTCCTTTTTCCATTATATATTCAAGATGGACAGTATTTAATATTTATTTGTTATGTATATGTAGGGATGTGGGTCTATACATATGTTGTATGTAGTATGTTTAGGTGTGTGTCATGTATGTGTTTCACTTTGAGAGTGGACAACTAAATTTCATTTTTTTTTCCCAAAGAAATTTTATTATTTTCCATCATAAAAAAACAATCAAAAGCATATAATAAACACAGTAACAAGTAAACCCCCCCCCGGACTTCCCAAACCTAATCCCAGGATAATATTCATATATAAGTAAACAAATACTAATATCCCTAACTCCACGAAGTATCTTAATCTACAAAAAGGATAGAAAGAATAAACAAAATAGAAAAAAATCTAAAAACCTAAGTTATATTCTACCACTCTATGCTTCTTTTGAATATAAACAATCCATCTTCTCCATATTGATAAAAATTGTTCATTTGAATGATTCTTCAGATAAGCCGAAATCTTTGCCATTTCAGCAAGATACGAAACTTTCAATCTCCAGTCTTCCATTGTAGGCAGAGTTGGGCTCTTCCAATTTT
>NW_015388526.1:3982-37925 GCF_001527695.2 Protobothrops mucrosquamatus
TTTTCCACAATCTTTCATAATTATTCTGGTACAATTTCGCATTGGAGGATGACAAAAAAATTCCCAAATATTTAACTTTATTAACCACTTCAAATCCTGACATTTGCATAAGTTGATCTTTGTCTCTTGCAGTCATATTCTTTGTAAGAATTTTAGTCTTATTCACATTGATTTTAAATCCAGCCACTTTACCATAGTGATACAGCTCCTGCAACAAAAATTCCAATGATTTAATTGGTTGAGCCAATGTAAAAACTAAATCATCAGCAAAAGCTTTGAGTTTATATTCTTTACTAAAAATCTTTAAGCCTTTAATCATTGGAGATTCTCTAATTCTAGACAACAGGATTTCCAAAGAAAGTATAAATAATAATGGAGAAAGTGGACAACCTTGTCTGGTGCCCTTTAATATATCTATAGGTTCTGTCAAGTCTCCATTAATAATTATTTGAGCACATTGTTTTTGATAGATCGCTTTTATAGCTGTCTTAAATTGATCTCCAAAATTCATATAATCCAATATTTTGTTTAAAAACTGCCAGTCCAATTTGTCGAAGGCCTTCTCCGCATCTAAAAAAATAAAAGCCGATGGCACTTGATTGTTCTTGTCCAAATATTCCAATAAGTTTACAATTTGTCTAATATTGTTCTTCATATATCTTCCAGATATAAAACCAGTTTGGTCATCATGTATATAATATTGCAGTATCTGCATCAGTCTATTAGCCAAAATTTTTGCAAAAATCTTATAATCCACGTTCAGCAAAGAAATAGGTCTGTAATCCTTAAGTTCCAAAACCTCCTTCTCGTCCTTCAGTATCAAGGATATAAAAGCTCTTGTCCAAGACTGTGGTATTTGTTCTCCCAGCATAATTCTATTAAATAATATTTTTAAAGGTTGAATCATTTCAGCTGACAATGATTTATAATAAATTGCTGTCAAGCCATCTGTGCCAGGGGCTTTACCAGCTTTCAGTTGTTTAATTGCGTTTGAGATTTCATCTGCAGTAATCTCTTCATTCATAAGTTTCTGTTGGTCTGATGTAAGTTTATATATTGATGAAGATTGTAAATATTTATCAATATCCTCGATTTTTGTACTCCCTGAAGAGTATAAATGTGAGTAGAATTCTGTAAATGCCTTTTTAATCAATTCTTGTTGAAATACCTCACGACCCTTAACCAAAACTTTGGATATAACTCTAGCTTTTTGTCTCTTGCGTAATTGGTAAGCCAACCATCTCCCTGGTTTATTTGCATTAGCAAATGTATTATGTTTAATATACTTCAGATTGGTGGCTACCTGATCAGCAATTAACATATTAAATTGATCCTTAAGCATTTTAATAGAAGCCTTCAAGTTAATATCCGTTGGTCGCTGAGATAATAATTTTTCTTTAATCCCAATTTCTTTTTCCAAGTTTAATCTACTCTGAATTTGCTTACGTTTATGTGCATTATTCATAGAAATTAGCAAGCCCCTCAAATAAGCTTTGCTGGCATCCCAAACAGTATGTATGGGAGTATCTTTATTCAAGTTAAATTGAAAAAACTCTTCCATGTATTCCTTCAAGACTTTAACCTTGTCCTCATAATTAAACAAATTTTCATTTATTCTCCAGGATTTCCTTTTCTTTTGTTGACCAATCTCTATCCATACCATACTGTGATCAGACAAAGTTCTAGGAAAAATTTTGGTTTTATTACAATCAGTAAGCAGGTCAATCGATGTCAAAACAAAATCAATCCTTGAGAAAGACTCATGTCTATGAGAGAAAAAGGTAAAATCACGTTCATTCATATGTTGTGATCTCCAAACATCCACCAATTCCAGATCGTCCATCATTGCAGAAAAAGTTTTGGGGAGTCTGGAAAGGGCCACGTCCCTAGAAGTTGACTTTTTGTCTTTTAAAGTATCAAGTACCCCATTCCAGTCTCCCATAACAATCAAAGAGTTATAATCCATAGCCACAATTTTCTGGTATAGTTGTCTATAAAATTGCTTTTGAGATGACAGTTGGTTGGGGGCATAAACCCCCACTATTAAGCACTTTCTTCCATTTAAATTTATTTCCACAAATAAAAATCTTCCTTCTTTGTCAGCTTCTTTTAAGACAGGTGAAAGATGTTTCTTTATGTATAATGCAACCCCAGCTTTTTTTTTAAGAGCAGGTGCAGCAAACAAGTCTCCAAGCTTAGAGTTTAACAATAATTTTTGGTCTTTAACCACAATATGAGTCTCTTGTAAGCATGTAATATCATTATTAAAATGTCTTAAATAATGAAAAACCTTACGTCTTTTGTGGGGTGTATTAAGCCCTCCCACATTCCAAGATGAGATTTTAGTCATTAGCTGATTTCAATCCTATAGCAATACTTGAAGCATAAGACTTGGCAAAAACCTTGGGTCGAGCGCCACCTACTGGCTCCGAGGTAGCAGGTGTCAAACTATCAGCTGATGGGCGGGCTGTCAGTTGTTGTTCCTTCTCCTTACGTCTGTGGGCTGCACGGGTCATTCTTTGTTCTTTCCCATCATCTTTCAAACGCCCATTTGCATCCTTAACACCGGAAGTAGAAGGGAGGTCCACAATCAAATGCTCAACTGTATCAGTCTTTTGAGTTATAGGTGGACGCTCTACTTGCAACACAGACGCCATAAAGTCGTTCGCTTTTTTAATCGAATTAATTCTGTAGCGCTTACCAGCCACTGTTACAATTATGCCCACCGGTATATCCCATCTAAAGATTATTTGCCTGTTCTTAAGTTCCTGCACCAAAAAAGCATAGTCTCGCCGCGCCTTGAGTATTTTCGCTGGAATTTCTTTTAAAAGAATAATGTCTTGATTTAAAATCTTAAATCTTTGTTGATAGAAGAGCTGCATTATTTCATTTCTTCTCGCTTTTCTTGTAAAATAAACCACCACGTCTCTTGGCAAATTTTTCTGACGGGCCACCCAGGAATTTACCCTGAAAACACGTTCTATTTCCTCATGAATTTCCCGCCCACAAGCCAGGGCATCCATAAATGCTTCTGGAATTATTTCTCTTAAATTCTCTTTTGGATCCTCAGCCAATCCACGGATCCGAATCGCATACTCCATGTCCCGAAATTGGGCAACCAAGACATCACCCTTAACATTTTCCAAACTTTCCTCTACAAGTTCCAGTCATTGCACACTCTCTTCAGCCTTCTGTTCATTTTCCTCCACCCTTTCTGCCACCACGTCCACATATTCAGCTAAGCCTTGGAAAGCAGTTGTCACATTCGTACGAAAGCCCTCGTGTTTCTGTAATAGTTCTTGTTGTTGTTGTATTACTTGATCAAAGTTATTTTCCATTTTAACATTCATCTTTTGTACCATCTCTGTCAACTGCTTAATACTTTCAGTCATTAAATCCTGTAATTCTTTACCAGAGGGCGGTGGAGGTGAAGAAGATGGTGGGGGTGGCGGGTGGGAAGCCGGCTTAGAAGTTGGTTGAGGCGACTGAGAAGTCAGAGATGTAATTGACTTTAAAGTTGCGGGCGCCACTCTTCTCAAAGCCATATTAACAATTTGAAATTTCAATCAGTATAAAAGTCTTTTAAACAGCTAATCCACAACGGATAATGGAATTGCTAAAAGTAGCAAAAGTTCCAGACCGGAAATACAAATCACTTTCACTTCTTCTTGCTAAAAAGTATCATTCCATCGCCATTTTAAATTCACTTTCACTCAATCCACCCCAAGTATAGGGAAGATCAGAATATCCAAAGTTAGGGTAAAATCCAAGATAAGAAACAAACTTCCAGGGTCGGTTTGTCTGCATATGAAAACTCACAGTTCAGTTTAAGTTGCAGCGGTGTCGGCGGCTTCTAGCTTCGCCGAAGCGAAGGCGTCCTGGATCGCGGAGAATCCTCGGGGCTCCGGAGGAGTTCTAACCTACATCGTCCACATAGGACGACTCGGGAACTCAACTCCTACCCCGGGCAGCTCACCGATCCCCTTATGCCCGGGGGAAAGGTATCAAGCCGTTTGACAGCTGATGCTTGCTGTCAAAACGGCTTTTACACGAAAAGAGGCGGGAGGCAGCTGTCGGCTGCGTCCGACGAGGTCGCCTGCACACCGGAAGTCCTCTAAATTTCATTTTTGATGTGTGCCGTTGTGCCCCCAGTAAAAAAATGACAATAAAGGTTATCTTATCTTAATTCCCACCTAAGGAGAACTTCTTTATAAGAAAGTCAGCCTTATGTTTAGGGCAACCAAATTAGAAACAAGTAAATTACGATAAAAATTGGCAAAGCCCAGAGAACACTAGATATCCCTGATGATGCAAGGAAATAATAGGTTGCACTTTAACGCAATCCATGTTAACTGCTTTCAAGGTAATGCTGAAATCAAAATAATATAATCTAGGGTGATCAGAAGCATTTAATTGGATCAAATTATATCCAATTTAATTTAAAAACTACAGTCTCCAAAATGTGGAACATCTGAACGTTTTCAGTGGCACAGAATAAATAAACATTGTTCAAATAAAACAAAAAATGATCATAAAAATACTATTCATAAATTGTATAAAGAGTGATAGAGCCTGAATCTGTCCAAAAGCTATTATTGATTATTATTCATGAATTATCAAAAGCAATTAAATATTTGTGCTGTTTTCATTTGTATTAGGACAGTAACTTCTCCTGAGATCTACTTTTATAAATTAGAATTAGTTCAAGACCTTCTGCCGCCATTCCAAGAATTTAAAATTGAACGGAAGGTGTTAATGACCCCTAACGGTTAGAGGAATATAGGAGAACTAATCATGAACTGCATACTGAAGTCATCCCTCTAAATAAGAATGTTAGAAGGCATGGTGGGGAAAAGAAGGAAGACGGATAAAAACTTTTTGTAAGTTCTCATCTGTAAGCCTTTCAGGCCAGCCAGCTCTATATTTGACACAAGGTAGTGGCATTTTGCAGGAATTTCAGCTCCAGGAATGGATAATACAGTCACAGAATCAGTGAGGACGGAGAAAGAATCCCTGGTTCTACCTTTTCAAATACATCAGCATAGTCCAAATATTTGACAGGTAAGGGAGAAAGAAGCAGCTATTGATAAAAGGAAAATATTTGTGGCTCAGGGTTGAGATGTGGGGTCCTTGGTGAGTTCTGAAATTGATTTTGACTGATGTGCCATCAAGTTGTTTTCAACTCCTAGCGACCACATAGAAGGATTTTTTCCCATGATGATCTATCCCTAGCCTGCTCTTTCAAGTCTCCCAAGGGAGCACTCATCACCACTATAACTCAGTTCAACCACCCTGATGCTGGTCAACCTCTTCTTCTCTTTCCTTCCACCTTTCCCAGCATGACAGCCTTCTCCAGAGAGCCGGGTTTTCATCAGATAAAGTCCCTCTTTAAATTGATCAATTAAATCTCTTTTATTCCAGTCCATCTCCTGAGCTAACAACTGAATCAGAGTGGTATGTTCATAGATGGAGCATTTACCCACTCAGAGGTGATGAATTTTCAGAGTTGGTGGTCCTTTCTTTGACTAAATTGCCAAAGCTAACCTTCAGTAGGGCTAAGAAACGTGCGTGTTAGTTGTCCAAGTCCAAGCTGCTGGGAGATTGCCCATTTCGTGACTTCTTTCTCATGAGTCCAATTATACCTGAGAACATGCACAGGTATCCAGGAGATGTATAATCCACACTAAGGTATACAACATGTTCACCAGGATTCCCATCCCATCTGAGAATGAGGCAGGTACACGGGGAGCGGCTGCTGCAACAGTAACAATAGTATTATTTTGCAGCATATTCTGCTCCAACCTCAGGGCTGCCTGGTTCATTGTCTGAGTTAAAGAGGACCCCTTTATAGCCAAAGAGGCAAGGTTTATAAACCTGTACGTCTCTGATTTGACCCTTAATCTCTTTTGGAAATCACTAGTTGAGGTTTTGCAATTTCAATTTCAATCACTAGATGGCAATGTAAGCAAGGAATTGGGTTTTTAAAAGATTAAGCTGCCCGTGAATGGTTTTGAATTGGTGGTTATTTTATGGCCACCTCCATGAAGTTTCTACCAAGTGTCCTTTTTCCAAGAATGTGTTTGTTTGTTAGGTTTCATTTTACTTTCCAACGTAGCTACTGCTCTGGCATTTCATAGTGATTTCCCATCCAAATATAAGTTGATCTTAGGAGAACCTTAGCAAAAGTTTAATAAATTAGTTGGGTCCAGACGTTGCGAAGCCTGAGTTCATACAGCAAAAAAAGCCATAAACCATAAATGCTGAGTTCATACATCTCACTAAGCTCAAAGCAGATAAAATACACGATGTCTTTTTAAATACATGTTCTGCCCAGAATGAGTGTCTACCAGCAGTGCCCTGAGCAGGAATCCTGTCACAGAGTAGTCCCAAAGGTGTTTTTCCAAAAGGCAGCTGGACTTTCTGTGGGTTTTTTTTTCTCTTGAAGACGTTTCCCTTCTCATCCAAGAAGCTTCTTCAGTTCTGACTGAATGGTGGGAATGAAAGAATTTATCATGAATGAAGGTGAATAAACGTCTCCCAGGATAATGCTACAAGATTATGAGCCGTGATGGCGCAGTGGTTAGGATGCAGTCCTGCAGGCTACTTCTGCTGACTGACGGCTGCCTGCAGCTTGGCAGTTTGATTCTCACCGGCTCAAGGTTGCGCCTTCCATCCTTCCGAGGTCGGTAAAATGAGGATCCAGATTGTTGGGGGAAGGGAGGCAATATGCTGACTCTGTAAACCGCTTAGAGAGGGCTGTAGAGCACTATGAAGCGGTATATAAGGCTAAGTGCTATTGCTATCTAATCTGGGTCTAATCTAAGCGGTTTACAGAGTCAGCCTATTGGCCCCCAACAATCTGGGTCCTCATTTTACCGACCTCAGAAGGAGGGAAGGCTGGGTCAATCTTGAGCCGGTGAGAATCAAACTGCTGGCAGTTGACAGAGTTAGCCTGCAATACCTGCATTCTAACCACTGTGCCACCACAGCTCATGTATTGCCCCAGGATCAACTTAAAAGCCATCTCTTTCATTTCTTCTCTACACAAATAAATTGTTTTTCTCATTTTAGTAGGTATGTTGTACAGGTAGTCCTCGACTTACAACAGTTCACTTAGTGAGTGTTTACAAAATTACAACATCACTGGAAAAAGCGACTTATGACCGTTTTTCACACTTACAACTGTTGCAGCATCCCCATGGTCACATGATCAAAATTCAGATGCTTGGCAACTGACTCATATCTATGACAGTTGCGGTGTCCTGGGGTCCTGTGATCACCTTTTGTGACCTTCTGACAAGCAAAGTCAATGGGGAAACCAGTTTCACTTAACAACCGTGTAACTAATTTACCAACTGCAGTGATTCACTTAACTGTGGCAAGAAAAGTCATAACATGGGACAAAACTCACTTAACAAATGTTTAACTTAGCAATAGAAATTTTAGGCTCAGTTGTGGTCATACGTTGAGGACTACCTGTAATTTCTAAATGCTGCTCTTAGGTTTTGCTAACAATTGTTTTATTTTATTTTTTTTAAAAACCGTATCTTCTATGCCATTTTGTATATTCCTTCTACATTCCCAACAGCACCTAAGAAATAACAAAGAGGATGGTAGTGATGGTAACAAAAATAGCCTATACACTGCCAAGAGACATTAAGTTCCTAGGCAGTAGGAACAAAATAAATTAACAATATTTAATACTTAAATATTAAGGATAGAATTGTGCTCAAAGGGAAATATTTGCTGGGAATACTTCAGTCTAAGGGAGAAGGAGCTTTTGAGAATGGGGTGGGCGGGGGGGGAAGGCCTTATGGATAATGTTTTGTTTTCTTTCACAGTCAGGATCCAAACTATATAATCAACTCTCCTCTCTGGCAAGCCCTGGACTAGCAGATCAAGACAGTGTGCAGGTCTACAGCGAACAGCTACGTATTTTATGGGAGGCAAAAAAATATATAACCAACACGGTTTCCCCTCTTTCCATGGCAACCAAAATTGTTAGGCAAATAGAACAAGCTCCCCTATGAAGAAAGATTGCAATTGTACATAAGAAGGAATGAGATACAGAATTTAGGAAAAAAAATATGCAAGCAAAGGGGGAAAAAAATTATGGAGATGCACAGAGTTTTTCATAACGTGGGGAAAGGACATTAAAGTTCGCCGCCCCCCTTTTTTTTTCTAAATACTAGAACGGAGGGCATGTCCTGAAGCTGAGCAGAGGAGAATTTAAGAGATAAAGTATCAGTCGATGGAATTCCCTACAGCAGGGGTAGGCAACCTTGGCTCTTTTATGACTCGTGGACTTCAACTCCCAGAATTCCTGAGCCGGGAGTTGAAGTCCATGAGTCATAAAAGAGCCAAGGTTGCCTACCCTTGCCCTACAGCAACATGGAGCAGTGTCCATGAACTCGGATGATTTATATGGAGGAAAAGACTACGGTGCCAGTTAATCCTAATGCAATCTGCAGGATTCAGAACCTAGGAGCACCTGTGTTCTTTGAACTGGTGTTTGGTTCTGAAAGCAATAGGAAAAAGGAAAAGGTCAGATTACCACAAAAGAAAACTTAATGGCCACCCTGAATTGTTTAGAAGTGTCAGAAAAGCTAAAGGTCAGAATAAGCTAAGATTGGAGAAGCCTATAAAAACAAAAAAGATGCCTTTAGATATGCTCAGAAACAAACAAACAAAAAGGATCAGTATGCCAGCTGGCTGATTGAAGGCAAAAGGAGAAGGGGGACCCCAGAGGATGAGATGATCATATAATTGTCATTAATGCAATGAACATGAATTTGGGCAAACTTCAGGAGACAGTGGGGGACAGGAGGGCCTGGTGCAGTATGGTCTATGGCAGGGGTAGGCAACCTTGGCTCTTTTATGACTCGTGGCTCAGGAATTCTGGGAGTTGAAGTCCATAAGTCATAAAAGAGCCAAGGTGCCTACCCCTGGTCTATGGGATTGCAAGGAATCAGACACAACTTAGCAACTGAACAACGACAAAATGCCAGCTGGTTACTAAAGATGACAATAAGCTAAAAGAAAACAAAGGAAAAGAGGAGTTATTCATCTCATCTTCTGGTTCAGCCTTCAACAAGAAGGTATCCAGTGCACCAGAAATGATGGAGAACAAGATGAAAAGTCAGCATTGAAAGTTGAGGTTGATAGCAATATGGTTTGGAAATGTCTGTTTGCTTTGAATTAGTATAAGCCTCCAAAGCAAGAAGAATCAGTTGCTTTGATTGAACTTTATTGTATTACTTTTAGGAGCTCCTGGAGAGCCACAGGTAGTCCTCAACTTACAACAGTTCGTTTAGTGACCGTTCAAAGTTACAACGGCACTGAAAAATGTGACTTATGACCATTTTTCATAGTGACAACCTTTGCAGCATTCCCCATGGTCATGTGATCAAAATTCAGATGCTGAGCGATTGGTTCACATTTATGACCGTTGCTGTGCCCCCTTTTGCGACCATCTCACAAGCAAAGTCAATCGGGAAGCCAGGTTCATTTAACAACCAGCTTATTAACTTACCAATTGCAGCGATTCACTTAATAACTGTGGCAAGAAAAATCGTAAAATGAAGCAAAACTCACTTTACAAATGACTCACTTAACGACATAAATTTCGGGCTCAGTTGGACTCATAAATTGAGGACTACCTGTAGCGACGAGACTGATGGTTGGAGTAGAGCACACCTCTCTATTTTAAAAAAGTGAAAAAGGAACATCATGACCACTGTAGACTACCCTGTCTGACACTGTTAATTGGGAAGATTGTGAAACGATTGATCTCTGTAAACATCTTGAAGGTTGTGAAAATTATGAAAAGTCACCACAGATTGTTAGGACCAACTTTTGCCAGACCTTAGACCTATCCACCTACATTTGCCCCAACACGAGGGCAGTTCATACACTATTTTTCAAAGACAGCAATGTAGAGTGTCATAGCCAATCCATTCCCAAAGCTTTGTGAAGGCAACCTTCACCCATTGTTTCTTGTTCGGCTGCAAGAGTGGTAAAAGGAGCCGTGGCTTTGCAGTGGTTAGAATGCAGTATTGCAGGTAAACTCTGCCCAGTTCGATCCTGACAGGGCTCAAGGCTGTCTCAGCCTTGCATCTTTCCAAGGTCGGTAAAATGAGGACCCAGATTGTTGGGGAAAATATGCTGATATTGTAAACTGCCCAGAGAGTGCTGTAAAGCACTGTGGGGAGGTATATACGTCTAAGTGCTATTGCTATTTTCACTTCTACCAGAACAAACTGTGCCAAGAAATCACTCTGCGGAAAATCATTCTGGTAAGTTAAGGGGTGGGAGCAACTGTGCTCTTGTTGGCCACCTTAAGGCCACATGGATATAGCCTTCCTCTGGTACCTGGCTACTGGTTTGGGGGGGGGGCATTCATCTTTTGGCAACAGCTTTCTCACTATGCCATGTCCCATTATGCCAAACAGGCATTTCCCCATTTCTCTTGCCAATATATGGATGGCAAAAGAAGCTGAGAGAGAAAGGGGAGAATGCTGGTCTTTTGGGTGCCAACATTCAGAAGGCCCACCGCCAATGTGGTGGGGGGGGAGAGACAAGACTTCTGCTGTCCATCAAACTGACAAGACAAAGGAGCTATTCTTCTCCACTTCTTCCCCACTTCTCTTGACACTCTTGGTTAGAGGAGAGGAAAGGGAAGCAACACTTTTTAAGCAACTGTTCTCCTGCCACCATATCTCACAGGAGAACCATTAAATGGCAGGGATGCTGCCTGCAAGGATGTTTCCTCCACAATACAGCTGCCTGCCACTCCCACTGGCAGCTTAGATGCTGTAGTAGCTAAGGTACAGGGGCCTTTTTATGCACATAACATTGGTCAATTGGTACTGTAGATGTTTTGCATAGGATTCCTTACAGCACGGCTTTTCAACCAGTGGTACGGGTACCATCTGTGGTACATTGGCACCTGGCAGGTGATACACGACCATCCTAGAAAAGTGGTAACGGGGGAGGGGAATGAGCTGAACCGGTGGCAGCATCGCACAAGCCTGAGCGAGAGATGGCTGGAGCTGCAGGGCTGTCAGGGCTTAGCGGAAGCGCCAGGATCAGTGCCAGGCTCCAGCTGGAGCTCGGCGCTGATCCTGGTGCTTCTGCTGAGCCCAGAAGAAGCGCCGATCTGCTGGAATGTTGCAGCATCTCCAGGGTCTTGTGATTTACATTCAGATGCTTGGCAACTGATTCATATTTATGACGGTCACAGTGTCCCAGGGTCATGTGAAGTGACCAAAACCTGCTGCAACCACCCAGCAGATGGGGGGAATAAAAACCAAACACACCCCACCCCACCCCCGCTGCCAATCCTCAACAGAAATGCTCACAACAATGAAAACCTTGGACAGGAGGAAGAGCGCCACCAGGCACTGTCTTGCTTGGCTGTGGCTTGGGGGGGGCACTTTTTTCAGTACCATTGTAACTTCGAACAGTCACTAAGCAAACTGTTGTAAGTCGAGGACTACCTGTACTTTATCACTTTTTTCCTTTTTTGGGGTCATCAACTTTTTGACAGCTTGCTAGGTGACTGGTGGTACTCAGATGTTGCCATATCCTAAAAGTGGTACAATGGGTGAAAAGGTTGAAAAGCCCTGCCTTACAGGGCTATAAGCAACATTTCCTTGCAGGACCAATCTTGTTCTGGAAGCAGCCCTGAGAGGAAGTCAAGGGGAGGCAGAAAGACTTCAGAAGAAGTTCAATGAAACTACCCAGGGCTTTCTTGCTGTGTTGTATGCAGTGCTTCCTCAGGTTGTTTTGAGGAAGACATGGTCAGCTTCATTAAAGAGCCTACAGAAGAGCTGCTGGTTGCCCCATGGTGAAGCTGCCCATAGGAGTCTTCTCAACACATTTAACATCCACAGACAGTTTTGGGAGGCATAGAAAGCAGTTTTTCAGCTGCCACTCTAGGTGGTAAAATGATCTTTTTGGTACAAAGAGCCCATTTCTTCTATTTCTATAGAATAGAATAGAATAGAATAGAATAGAATAGAATAGAATAGAATAGAATGGAATGGAATGGAATGGAATGGAATAGAATAGAATAGAATAGAATAGAATAGAATAGAATAGAATAGAATAGAATAGAATAGAATAGAATAATAACTTTATTGTCACCTTGAATGTACACTAATCGGCATACATTCAAATGAAATTTCATTGCATTCATCTCTCAAAGGGTCACCACCTCTGATATACACTACATAAATACGACATAAATAAATAAATACAGAATTATGCATATACCCACATATATTATATGACACAGAGAAACAACAGTCTAGTTCGGGTTATGTATACATGTGCATGTTGAGAAAAATGAATCTTGTGAGGTTATCAGAGGGATGGCATAGGGAAAAAAGCTATTACAGAATCAGGTAGTCCTACTAGAAATACTTCGAAACCTCCTCCCAGAGGGGAGCAACAGAAACAGACCATAAAGTGGGTGTGTGGGGTCTCTAACAATGCTTTGAGCTCTAAGCACATAGCACATGCAAGGATGGCAAGAGAAGGTGGGAGAATGGGAGCCCATGGAAATCAGTGACCTGACAGCAGTAGATAAGTACGGTAGGTCTTCTGCTGTCAGAAACTGGCACCAAAGGTGGCATTTCCCATCCCATTCTTTTCTTCCAGTGCTTTCAATGTGGATAGAACCCCTAGTCCAGTGGTGGCGAACCTATGGCACGGGTGCCAGAGGCAGCACTCAGAGCCCTCTCTGTGGGCACGCGCGCCATTGCCCCAGTCCTAGGCCTTCAGCTGGGTTTTATAAAACCTTTTCGCTTTAGGCCTCCGCCGCTATGTGCAAAAAAAAAAAGGTTCAATCAATCAGTCAATTTCAACTTTTCGCGGGGAAAAAAAAGATCTTGCAAAGTTGGAATTGATTGATTGAACTTTTTAGTCCCACCCAGTTTGCTGTTACCACCACAGCCACACCCAGCAATAGGCCACACCCACCCAATGGGCCACGCCCACCCAATGGGCCACATCCACCCGGCACCCGACCATGCATAAGTGGGTTTTGGGTTGCAGTTTGGGCACTCTAAAAGGTTCGCCATCACTGCCCTAGTCTCCTTGATGCTCAGGCAGAGTAGAAGTAGAAATATAATTAGCATTTCCTATTTCTGCAGACTCCTGATCTAGTTAGCAGCACATGGGTAGAAAAGCCCCAATTTTACCTCAACTTGGTCAGATGCTTGAGGTATAAAATACCTTGATATTAGTATTCAGCTATAAAGCATTAAAAATCAGCTATATTAAAAACCCCAGAAACTCCATCCCCAATGCCACTGAGGAACACAATTATATAAGGCACTTGATCATCTTCAAATCAATCTAGCCCATTGACAAAACCTTCCAGAAAAGTAACAAGACGGGGGGGAAACTTCATTTCCAGGGGAATTATGTTCCAAAATGAAGGAGCCACTACAGAGAAGGCCCTTTTTCTAGATCCCATCAGGTGTACTTCATTAATAGATAGGACCCACAACATACCCTGCCTTCCCACTCTGGTGAGCCAGGTCGATTAATGGGGAGAGAAGGTCCTTCATGTAAGGCTTTAAAGGTGGTAACCAGCATTTTAGATTGCATCCAGAAGCAAATAGGCAACCACACTTCCTGCAGAAGAGTAAGAATAAATGGAAGGATGTCACCCAGAAGACAAAGGTGTGCACAATTTTCAAAGTGCATGTCATGGGATAATGTATTTAAATTACATGAAAGTATGTATGTTGAATGTTGGAAACAAATTATTGACAATAACCAGCAGTTGACATGAAACCAATAACTGTGAAAAGCAGAGGCATTCCCTTCAGCAGATGTTTTCAAGCAGGGGAACGACGCCTGTCTGTCTGGGGTCCTTTAATTTTGTTTCCTAATCTGAAGTTGAGCTTGATTACCTAGGACAGTGGTGACGAACCTATGGCACGGGTCGGCACTCAGAGTTCTCTCTGTGGGCACCCGTGCCATCGCCCCAGTCCTAGGCCTTCAGCTGGATTTTATAAAACCTTTTCACTTTAGGTCTCCACTGCCATGTCAAAAAAAAAAAGTTCAATCAATCAGTCAATTTCAACTTCTCGCAGGAAAAAAAAATCTTGCAAAGTTGGAATTGATTGATTAAACTTTTTACTCCCACCCAGTCTGCCGTTACCACCGCAGCCATGCCCACCCAATGGGCTACGCCCAGCCAATGGGCCACACCCACCCGGCACCCAACGATGCATACGTGGGTTTTGGGTTGCAGTTTGGGCACTCGGTCTCTAAAAGGTTCGCTATCACTGACCTAGGAGCTCCCTTCCAGTTTTGGGATTCCAATTCTGAATTTTAGGAGGAGCCCTCTTATTCTACCATCTTTTACAATGTTAGACAACACCGTATCAACAGTAGAGACCTCCAAGTTTCTGGGTTCTATAATATCCCAGAATTTGAGATGGATACCTAATATTAGAGCCATCATTAAAAAGGCATATCAAAGAATGTTCTTTCTGCATCAACTCAGAAAGTTCAGACTGCCCCGGGAGTTATTGATACAGTTCTACAGAAGAATTATTGAGTTTGTCATTTGAACTTCCATAACTGTCTAGTTTGGCACAGCAACCAGGTACTGACTTCAACAGATAATTAGGACTGCAGAAAAAACAACTGTAACCAGCCTGCCTTCCATTGAAGACCTATATACTGCACGGGTCAGAAAGGGGACTGAGAAAATATCTACAACCCACTTCATATCCTGGACATAAACTGTTTCAATTCCTCTCCTCAGGATGCCGCTATAGAGCATTGCATGCCAAAACAACTAGGCACAGGTAGTTTTTTCCCTTGTGCCATCGCTCTGCTGAACACCTAATTACCACAGTACTTATATCTAAGGATGTCTACCCATGTGGTATGGCTGTATTATCCTTCTCATTTTTTCTACTACCTTCTCCTATTGGTATCTTATGATTATATTACTTCATTGGTTGTACCGTATGTAACCGTATGTACACTGAGAGCTTATGCTTGTGTGTCCAATCACACTTGGCCAATAAACTATTCTATTCTAATCTGTTCTTTCTATTCTATTCTGCATAGTCACGTATGCGAGATGGGCAACTATACGCATCAAATAAATAAGCTGGTGGTTTGTGTCACGTATTCCTGAGTTGACATAACTGGTTGCAAGCAGTGCTATTTCAATTTACAATTAGTCTGTGGTATCACTTTCCTCCTAGATCAGCAGCAACAGAAGAGATGGGCATGGCCTGCTTTCTGAAGGGTGGGTGGGATAGAGGTTTCTAAGGTTTCTAAACTTGTGTGTGTGGTGATGGATGCCTGGAGAAATGTCACTTGCCACCACATACCCTCAAAGCTGTAATGTTCTGGTGCTGCTAAGAGCTTGGCTCAAGATAAGAACTGTGGAAAGATGTTGATGTTGCTCAAAAAAATGAAAAGAGGGGGCGGGGGAAACTCCTTCCGCCCTCTTTTAAGAAGCAAAAGATTCGGGGGAAAAAGAAAGGCTTGCAGACAAGTTGGGCAACCTCAGGGGCTGCGAGCTAAGAACCAAAACCATCCCCAGTAGCTAGAGGAGGAAGTGGTGGATGTTCCGTTTCCTGTACAACGAGGAGCTGATATCACACACAAGACTGGGTGGGACTTTATTTGCAGGCTAAGGCGCTGCTCGCTCTTTGGCTAGCTCGCTCCTCCGCTCCTTGACCATCAGCTGTTGCTCCTAAGCGCCGCACCCGGAGGAGTTCGCCTTCTTTCCACATCTCGCATCTGGATCCAGGCGCCGAAGCCTCGGAGGGGAAGGATTTGTTTTTTTTTTCCTCGCCTGCCCTGCGCGGACGGCTTCAGGAATCGCCTCTCCGCCAGGTAGATGAGCGAAGCCCCGGGGAGAAAGCGCAGATGTAGCCTTCTCCCCCGCGGTGCGTCTTTGCCTCGGCTGCTCCGACGCGGAGCTCCGACTCGCCGCTTCTGCGTTCCGCCCATCCCGGCTTCTTTGCTCTTCCGCCCCGATGAGTCCAGGCGAAAATCGGAGGCGCGGGAAAGAAGCAGGGATGGAGGGCAGATTCGGCTTGGCGTCGGATCGCTGGCTAGCAAATCGCCACGCGAGGGGGGGGGAAGACCGAGATGTTGCAACCCAGGAATTGGGAAACGAGGACCGACCGGTGCCCGGGCTTAGGAGGCTTGGCGGATGAGCCTCCACCCCCAGCCAGAGCAACCGCGAGACAAATGGATGAATGCTTTGCAGTCACCCCAAGCGTTGCGCGCCGTGTCTCTCTCTGGCTCGCATACAAGCGTGTGTATGAATGGGAGTGAGTGGCAACTCCTTGCGAATCGCTTTCTGCTGTAGCTGCGTTAAAATGTATTTAGTGCCACCCCCAGCGTTGCATTGTCCGGTTGTTCGGGCTGATTCGAAATAGGCGTGAATGCAACCCTGTCCATTGCGCTCGAGATGGGTGGGGGAGGGGAGGAGGACTGGGTTTTTTTTTTCCTATTTCTCTTATGCATTTGTTCTCTGCAGCCCCCTTTGTTCAGATCAGGCGTGTTATATAACAGCAATAACAATAATAATAAGGATGAGGATGTGTGTGTGTGTGTGTGTGTGTGTGTGTGTGTGTGTGTGTAGATGGAGAGATGTGATTCAGATTCAGATATATTTACTAGGATGGAGGAAAGAGAAATTCCACCCACCCTTAAAAATGTCTCGTGCTTGGTATATTGCCTGTTAAAACTTATTTCTGCTTCTCTCCCTAGAGAAGCCGGCTGGGGGGGCAAAACGGGTGGTGGAAAGATGAAAAAAATTGTCAATTGGCTCCTTCGTTGGCAAATATTTCTCCACCTTCTGGGGATTTTGGTTGCTGCTGAGATATTGGGTGGATATTGGGAGAGCTGGGATGGATAGGAAATCCACCAGGGTGGGAAAACCTTATTTTGTTTGATCACATCATGTTGGAAGTGTAAAATAACCAAATGGGTGTGAGGAAGGAAGGCATTGCATTTATTTCTGGACCAGTGGGTAGGTAGTAGGTTTTTAAAGTGGATGTGTAGAATGAATTGAGCAGCCTTGAAAGCAAATGGATCCCTGTTCCCTCTTTATTCTTTTCCATTTATAAAGCAGGCATGGGTGCGCATCTTTGCTGAATTCTGAAATTGTGGAAATAAGGCTTAGGGGCGAAACAAAAGGTCATGAAAGAAATTTCAGACTGGGAGAACAAAGGCTGAATTTAGAAAACCCCACTTGTTAATCTTTGTGGAATGGAAATTAGCTTCTTTCTTGCTTCTTGTTTCATTTGTTTTAAAAGCCGGAGATTAGCTTCTCAACATATTTTCCCCTAAACCCGCTTTATTTTTCAAAATAGCACTGAATAATGCAAATGTCTCATTTTTTCTTTCTTGCGGGCAACTTCTTTTTCAAAAGCATTTTTAGAAGAAGGAGACATGACGTGGATCAAATGTGAAACTGTTTTTAATTCTGATTTCTTAAAAAACGAACATGGTTTGTTGACAGAAGAGTCGGAAGTAACTATATAGCAAAATAAGCATCTTTTTTCCTCTTTTTTTCTGATGTTGAAACTCAGGAGCCCAAATGTGCAGTGCAATATCTGCTCAGAAATGTCCCACTGAGTTCAGGGAGGGTGGAGTGGTGTGAAATCTAATTTGCAAGGCAGCAACTCTGAGAAATAAACTGCAAGGAGAAAAAACGATTTACAAATCCATTTATTTTTTATGAAATAATCTCTGTGTCCTCTCTCCACTCTTAGCTTTTCTCACATTAATCATGCATTATGGTAACCCATAAAAGTTAATGGTGTTGAGCATCTGGCTCTATCAGTAACCACTGCACAAGGTACCTGTTGTTTCTTGTCCATAAGGGGAATCATTTGTAATTCTTCCCCCCTCCCACAATATATTTAAGTGATTTCTGCAGTGACATCAAATCCCCTGCTCTCTTTTGTGAGCAGTTATCAGCCTGCAAGCTTCCTGTTATCTTAAGAAAATAGCATCTGTAGTAGCTTCTCCTGGCCAACAGCCAAAGCAGCCCCTGATTTAAAAAATAACATAAAATTGCAGTCCAGACGAAAGATCATCCTCTTTCCCCAGCTGTTTTTGTGGAGTGATTTGGGATCAAATTGGGCAAGTTTTCACACTGCAGAACTTACCTCTATTTCTCTCCATTTGGTGCTATAACAGAGACTGCCACACCCACCTGTTCCTTTCATGTTAACAGGATTGTGTGGAATTCTCTGCATTTAATCAACTATTTTGCCCTAAGGCTCTTGACAGAATTACAGTGCAGTTTGTTTAAAGATAATGTAGAAAGCTTCAACACTTGACTTTTGTTTTGAAGCAATTTGGCATTTCCTCAATGGGTGTGGTATAATAAAATCCCCTGCGATGGAGACCCATAGTTGATAGACACCTAGTTGATAGACACCGTTCTGAATCTTATTTGTGGACAAAGGCATTTGATGATTTGTTTTTCCTTTTGTTTTGTTGCTTTGTTTTTGTTTAAAAGAAAGACATGGTAATTATTCCTAAAATGATAACTGGCACATTGCTATCCTTCCTGAATCCTCCCATAATCTCACCACAGAGTATCTTGCAATATTTTAAAATAAGCTCACCCAATGAAATTGATTGTCCCGTTAGCTCAGAGCACGAGAACTGATTTGTGCAGTTCACTGTCCCTGGATGGGGCAATAGCTGATAGTTGGCCAGCACTGTCATGCAAAACAATGATTAGGCCAATTCATAGAAATGGGCAGCTCTCTTTCAGGCTGTCCAATAGAATCCCCACATTCAAAGTCAGTCTAATCCCCAAATGCATGCACAAAGGAAAGGCTTGTGGCTTTCCAGAGACATAAGGCTGACATACTTTTGAAACAGGATGGACTACTAAAGTGAGGAAGTTGGTGGTTCAACAGCTGTGTTTGCACTGTAGTCCCTATTATGGCATCCTAGGTGTTCTCTGAGCTTGGCTCTTTGCTTACAGACGTTTCATTACCTGACTCAGTAACATCATCAGTGCTTTTGATTAGTAATGGTCACAGTGCTAATCACTAGCACTAGCACACTGATTAGCACTCATGATATTACCTAAGTAATGAAACATCTACAAGCAAACAACCAAGATCATAAATCACCAAGGATGTCACAGTTCAACTCTGAGCTACAGATATTCTCTTCTATTGAAGCCCTTATTATATCCGAACTTTGTGTTCTCCAGGATAATTGGAAGAGATAGAATCCAAGGAAGTGGAAGGCTACGCGTTCCACTCTATGGACTACATGATCCTTTGCATTAAACCAAACCCTAATGCTTGTTTTATGCTTTCCCTGTGGCCTTTTTCAAATAAGGTCTCGGAGGCCCTCATTTTAAGGAGCTATTTGTAATTTACTTCGGATGCACATCTTTTCAAGAGGAGGGCAGATGGCTAAATTTGCATAAACTGGGGGGACTTCTAGAGAGAAAAATCCAGTGTGCTTTCTGCTGAATGCTTCTGTCACTAGCAAATGGCAGGGCCCTCAGGTGTGAAGTAATAAACCCATGGCTAGAAGGATAGCAGATTGACAGATTGACATGTGGATTACAGGTTTCCCATGCAAAAGGCTTGGTTCAGCTCTGGGTAAAACGATAAATTAAAAAAAAGCTCCTTTCCATCTGAAACTTTGATGAGTTGTTTCCAGTAAGAAAGACGGTGCTGAGCAAGATGGACAAAGAGTTTGGCCTGAGCAACGGCAGCTCCTTATGTACTCCACAGGATTCATAATTAGAAGCAGATGGCGGGATATGTTCCTGTTTTTAGTT
This sequence comes from Protobothrops mucrosquamatus, assembly GCF_001527695.2. Taxonomy (NCBI): domain Eukaryota; kingdom Metazoa; phylum Chordata; class Lepidosauria; order Squamata; family Viperidae; genus Protobothrops; species Protobothrops mucrosquamatus. The sequence continues at coordinate 23,802 of NW_015388526.1, forward strand.
TCTGATTCAACAGATCACTATTTCTGTGCAATGTTTTGCATAGGGCTTTGTGCAAAATGCTTTATCAGCTTCATTAAAAATTTCCCTGCCCAGTGTTGTCACTCCTGTCTACTGTAGGGGAAGGGGAAGCCAAGTGACGGTGGCTGGCTTAGACCAAGCCATAGCAGGCATGTAACATGAAGCCACCTCCTTCATTCCAAGTTCAGCTTCCTATTCATAATCATGGTCACTCGCAGGCAAGTGGGTAGCCAGAGAGGACTTAGGATAATGCAATGGGTAGCCAGAGAGGACTTAGGATAGAAAGCTCATTCAGATGCAGATGTGAATTCAGATCAGTCATCTAGGCCAGTCTTCCCAACCTCTGTCCTTTAGTCCAGGGACTACTGTCCTTATCATTACTAACTCAGCAGGGTCATTCTAGAGCAGTGTTTCTCAGCTTCAGCAACTTTTAAGAAATGTGGACTTCAACTTCCAGAAGACCCATTGCTGACTGGGGAATTCTGGGTATCCACATATCTTAAGGTTGCTAAGATTGAGAAACACCGCTCTGAACTGTTCTGTGCAAGATAGGAGTTCTAATCTAGGGATTACCTGGTAAGACAACAAAAAATTGCCTGCAATCAATGATAGTGCATTGGGTTAAATGATTTCAGCCAGTTTTCCTCTCTAGTTTGATATTTGGAAAGTGTGAATGAAGCCAGCTTTTGTGGAGGTCAGGATGGGAGAAAAAACCAGCTTGTTGCATACTGTGGTTCTGGACTAAGCCCTCCTGGTCCTCTGCCCTTAACCTCCCTGTGCATCACCTTTTGGCATATCAGAAGCCTAAGTAAGGTCCAGAAATGCAGCTATGACGGAGGAGAATGACGAGCAGATGATAACGTAGAACTGGCTAGAGTATGTAGAAGAGTCAGCTTGATATTAAAATAGAAAATTAATTTATCTCTTGAAATTAACCTGGTAATAGTGGTCCATCTGTATGGCACTCTAGGTTTAGTTTGCTTCTAATGTATATTGCTCAGAAGGAAAATCTGAATAGGCACAGGGGAAAGTCATAGGAGAAAGGAGATTTTTATTAGCGGGATCTCCTTTGTGGAATATGTTTCACAAAGAGTCATGGCTCTATGCTGTAACCCTTCCAGTACTAGATAAGAACATTTAAAAAAAAAAAGTCCCCGGTATTTTAGGAAACCATTTTCAAGTTACAGACTCCTGCTTCCTTGAGATTTTATTTTTCTCTTGTCGTTTTTATTCTACTAATTATTGTTGCTCTTTTAATTGTTTTGTATTGGTCCATTTGTTTTGTTTTTTAATTTATTTATAAAATTTATGGACTACCTCACTCCAAAAAACTCTAAATGGTGTTGAATTTGCTAACACATTTGTGTACTGCCCGGGCCGGGGGGGAGGAAATAAGGTTTTGGGGAAGTATAGAAATGTAAATATTCCAAATGTAAATATGTTCAGAGTCGCCTTAGCAGTGTGAGGGATGACATAAATCTAATACAAACATACACACATACATATACATACATCAAGTTTTTTTTAAAAAATGACCAGCTTTCAGAAGAAGAAAGTATTCAGATTTTGCAAACATTTTCCTCTTACTCTGTTCCAAAAATAATGCACTGAATGCTATGGCTACTTATTCAGAGGATGCATATAATTAGAGCTCTGTCTTATATAGCTACTTCAACGCAAAGCCAGGGAATTGGTGCCGTTGGTTCCCTGTGCCATTGTTCTCCATTAATTAAGCAACATTGAATCTGCTTGTTAAATAAAGGAAGACTTTCTCCTCGGATTGCTGCAAATAGGCAAAAGGGTGCTATTCAAATCAAACTGAAACACCAAATTACGGTTCACGGGATGTTTCTGGGTGGAGGGGGCAGAAGTCAATTTACTGGGCTGGCAAGAATTCAGCTAGAGCAGTGTTTCTCAACCTTGACAATTTTAAGGCATGTGGACTTCAACTCCCAGAATTCCACAGCCAGCATTGCTGGCTGTGGAATTCTGGGAGTTGAAGTCCACATGCCTTAAAATTGTCAAGGTTGAGAAACACTGAGCTAGAGTTCAATTTGTGTTGGAAAGTGATCCACTTGTCTTGCCTGCTCTACATCAATGATTCTTAAATGTGATGTGTGGTTTTCTTCTTTGTGGGCCACCATAGCCTTTGTTGATCTTACGGTTATCACAAGCAAAACTAGTGGGGAAAAAAAACACAGAAGTCTTTTGGCATTTGCGTACAACTAAACTTCTGCTTTCTGATTCAGTTGCAAAGTTGCAAAACAAGGAAAAGGAATTTGAGATGACTGTCTACGTCCATTCATTGGGATATGTATACTGGCTGAGACCCTCCTAGGAATTAGTTTTGCATTCCTCTCATTTAATAGGTCAACAATTACTGTATCGAGGTGCAGAATTAATTGTCTGTGGATGAAACAGTCATTTCAGCAGCTCGAGGGGAAAAAAAAAATTGCTTTCAGCATCTGCTTCTGGTTGTTTGTGTTCTGTTTGTGGGGAACACCAGGAAGTGCATTACAGAATCGTTGCTGATTCTCAGTCACGAGTGCAGATAATTGGCATAGCCACTTTCCTTTTCAGGACTGGAGTGGGGGAAGGAATAACATGCAGATTTTGTGTAGTAAGTTTGTGTTTTGCACCTTTTCTCCAGAGGGTTCGCTCTGGAAAGGAAGTCTCTGTTTGCAATCTGGCCATTATTTATAATTGTGTTGGGTCTACCTTTCTAAAGGCAGAATGCATCTGGGTCTCTGGAGAGATTGGATGAAAATTTCTGCCTCACATTACTCTTATGGCTACTTCCCTTGGGGGGAAAACAGAGCACTCTAGATTAATAACTTTCTGCTCTAATTTGATTTCAGATTCTCCTCTCTCCTCTTCAGCTATTTCTTAAGAGTCTAAAGAGGTATAGTTCATTTGTGTATGCATATGTTTCGTGATTGTATTGCCTGCAAGCAGAGCAATGAGAACACATAATGACTCAAGCTGAGAAATTCTGCTTTGTTTTGTCACAAAAATGTATGCTTCGTGTTCAAAATGTGACTATAGTCATTTTCCAGCTGATGCATTGCCTGGTGGTCCAGCAAAAGCAGGGTTGGGCATCCTCTAAGCCAGAGCCCAGTGTGGCATCTGTTTTCTAATGTTGTGGCCTTTGGATTCTTTCAGATCTCAGTGCTGAAATTTAGATATGCATTTATTTTATATATCTGTAATCTTCCTGTGATTGTGAATTTTAAAGCAATTTAAAGTAAGTTAACATGCATTCGAACAATAACTGAAAATAATGTATATGTCAAATCTTTTTTACAGTCATAGACAATATAAAATATTACAACATTTCAAAAAGGAAAGAAAAAAGGAAACAATGAACTAAATTTAGATGTAGCCCTCAAGACCCACCGGCAAAGAGGTCAAAATCAATCTCTGTCTCTGTCTGTCTGTCTGTCTGTCTGTCTGTCTGTCTATCTATCTATCTATCAAATTTCTATACTATTTACATGCCTCACACAAAACAGTAAAATGATATAAAAGCTATGGCTAAAAACAGATTAAAAACAAAATTAAAAGGGACAATTCCAAACTTAAAAAGCAGAGGGAACATCTTCGGCCCACCAATTATCCCCAGGGCTGCAAACCACTCTTGGACCCCAGGTCTCTTGGCAGAGCCAGGTCTTAATGGTCTTCTGGAAGGCCAGGGAGAAGGGGGGGAATCTGCCTTGCTTCTGGGGGCAAGTTGTTCCATAAGGCAGAGACAACAGCTGCAAAGGATCACTTCCTAGACTCTGCCAGTTAAAATTCTTAACATAACATTCCCTTTCTGCCTACCCAAGTGGGGCCGATCAATGAAATCAGGAAGAAGTGGATTTTCAGATTATGGTCAAAATAGACCATAAGTGACCTGGCAATGAACTATTACTAGAATTATAAAAAGGGCTGTTAAAAGTCTTGGAAAAAAGTTGAGATGGGAAAAAGGAGATTTGGTCAGAGATCAATCCCTATGAAAGCACCTTAATGTTAAATTAAAGATCAAGAATATTAGAATATTGAGCAAGAGAAAAGAATATAAAGTTGGCTTGTTTGAACAGGGTTAAAATAAAAAAATTTTCCATAAAATTCTGGAAATCCTTTAAGGACTTTTTGTTGACAAATGTTAATCATCTTTGGATTTATGGTGATCTGAAGATAGCATTCAGGAAGGAGAGCCAGCTGTTCCGCCCCTTGACCTCCCTATCCATTATGGAAGTCATGGGTCACTGTTCTGGAAGCAGTCACCATTCTGGGGCAGCTGCAGTTCATAGCATTCACTCCCCAAATGGTGTCCACTTCTGGGACAGCACTGCGTGGCCTCCAGGTAGGAAGTCCATGTGGCAGTTCACTGCTTCCTAAAGGAGATCTATGGAAAGGTAAGTGACCAAGCCATGACAGGGTGGGGAGGAGGGTGTGGGATCCAGCTAGGTGGCAGAGCACTCCCAAATCTATAGGAACCCAGCAGAACGAGATGAGAGGGAAGATAGGTGGGGGGGGCACTGCAGCACCCGTACCATCAGTTGTAAGACCGGGCAGATTGCCACGTGCCCAAATTTTGTTCATGCAGGCTCTGCAGCGGCCATAATTTTGAGCAGGGGTTGTAAGTTTGAATGATCACTGAACAAATAGTTGTAAGTTAGTCTACCTTTGTTAAATATGTTAATGCATGTTCAAAAGCAACAAGAAATTTCATTGCAACACACTGATCATGCCTGCTTTGATCTCCTTACACACATACGTACACATACACACAAACATCCTGCAGATGCTAATGCATGTTCGAAGATTTTAGTGAGCACAACAAAGTTGTTACCTAAAGTCTGAAACCTACAACACCCCAGAATGCAAAGGAAAAACAAAATACGTTCCCCCAGTGGGGAAATCCAGCATGGCCCTACCTATTTTGCCCCATTCCCCTACTACACTCCATCCATGGCAGTTTTTGCCTCCTTGCCAATTAAATCCGATATCCAGTTATAAAGCTCTGAGCTGGAAGGAGAGCAGTTAAGGAACATAGAGCTGTGATCGTTGGTGAGGCAAGGAGTTTTACGTAGGCAACAAATAACCCTCCTCAGATCAGAATAAAATTGTAACTTCATGAAAAGTCTTGTGGATTTCTGAATACAAATGATACAAATAAGGAAGAATTCACTATGTTGGATTATGAGCATTTTTGATACAGTATTGTAAAACATTGCTCAGGCTTAAAATTGCTCTAAAGCTTTGTCTTTCCTACCATGGGCTCCCAATTTCCTTAATTTAGAATCTAGTTTTTCTTGACACATTAAGTTTACTTACCCCAGTTTTCCTCTCCCAGTTAGATGAGGCTGAGTTAGCTCATGTGACTTATTATGCTTTCCTATGCTTGTTCCTGAGAAGACATCTCTTCACGTTCCACATGTTATTTAAAAATATTGCTACTTCATACATTGCAAGATGATGCCACCTATCTAAACAGTTTACAAAATTTTATTAAGCTTGCCTACTTTTATTCCATAATCCAAAGGCAGCTGCTTGGATGTTGACTCCGCCTGCTGTCCACACCCCATTCATCACCGAGAGGATTATTCTGAAGAAGCCTCCAAAGATTACAACTATTACTATGGTATACAATCTATGGGAGTGTGATTTTTACAGAATGGTGTCCATATTATGCTACGATATTTGGATATTTAAAAAATAATAATTTTACAGCTTGAAAATATGTTTGAGGCATTTCTTCTTCAAGAAACAAATAAATAAAAATGAGTCATTAAAAGAGCCCACAAGAAATCCACCCACTTGACTCGTGCTGTTGCCATAGTAATTTGGCTCAGCCATGCAAAATAGTCTCCAGAGTTCTCAAAAAAGGGGGGGGGAACCCCACCCTCTGGTCTGACTGACACAATGGCTCTCTTTTTTCAATTCTGTGTAGAGTCTTTTTTCGCCACACATGAAAAGTTGTGCTAAACTGTTTCTCTAGGGAGTACCACTGAAATATGTTATTTTTAATACTACAATATTTACTGTTGCTATTATTCTTAGCATTGCTATCAATGCATTTGGGGATTAAGCATCACCAAAGCAGAAAAATCTCACATTAAAATACAATAAAAGGGCTCAGTCATCAACAAATCAATTAAACAATTCAAAGTAAAAAGAAAATATCCAATCGTAGAAAACAGATGGCTCAGGTCACCTTACTACATCCATCCAGAATCTGGGAGTTTTAAAATCTGTTGGAACTGTGTGTCTCCCACAGGTTACAGCCAAAACATCTTATTGAGAATGGTTAATCTAGCACAATTTGTCCTGTGTATCTCCAGTATGATTTTGCTGAGAGGAAGCAGTCTTGTGAAAGAAGGATGACATAAGAACACCAAGGATATTTTTTTAGTTGTGATGGAGAACGCAGTGATATAGTCCTGGGATGTAGTTCCAGAAGCCGTGGGATTTTTCAGATGTCCTCTTCTGAATATAAGGAAAAATATACCATTTGGAGAGCCATATAAATTATAACACCCTCTCTGAGTCTCTATGCTTGGGCAGTTATTTTATGTCATTATTTGATGTAAAGAAAAACAACAACAAAGAACATGAGGAAGTAAGAGAAATGTTAAAGTGGATTTGCAGCCCTTCTGATCCCCAAGCCCAACTCCAAAGCACTCCTTAAACCAACCGTGGATCAGCTTTCTCCTCTTAGTTTCAACTTGAGGATTTTTTTTAGAAAAAAAAAATTGAAGTAAAAACTGAAATAACAAGAGGAGAATAAAATTTAAAAATCTTTCTTTTCCATCCTATTAGAACATAGGATTTGGGATTTATTAGTAGGCCTCAACATTAGAGGAAAGATTGCTTTAGAAAGCTCCAATCCTAAATAAACTTCTTGGAAGTCCTATTATGACGGATTTAGCTCTGAATAAATTGTGATGGGATTGCAGCCCTTGGAAAAACTTGTCAGGCCAGACCCATGTTAAGGAAAAGGGGATCCCCATTTCCAAAAAGGACTCCCCACTTTTGCTGAGAGATACGTTGTGGAAAGGGTTTATGTACTCTATAGATCATAATAGTTTGTATATAGGTAGCAATTACAAAAAGGAATATATATTAGAACAAATATATATTGTTCAGAGAATGAGGTGGCTGGATGGAGTCACTGAAGCAGTAGGCATGAGCTTAATGGACTCCAGAAGATGGTAGAGGACAGGAAGGGCTGGAAGAACATTGTCCATGGGGTCACGATGGATCGGACACGACTTTGCAACTAACAACAACAACATATTAGAACAAAAGCCAACAATGGTGTTGGATACATTTTTCCAAGCAAAATGGGATGATAGATGTAACAGTGACTCAGGTTTGTTTGAAATGGGCATGTGCAAGGTGCCGTGGCAGCTCATTCCAAAAAGTGTCCTCCAATTTCTTATATCCCATTAAAGATTATACTTCACCAACTGTGATTTTGAGATGTTCCCCTGTAATCATTTTCACAGTTTGTTTTTCTTAAACAACATGCCAAAAGGAGCAATTCAGTGCCTGCCCCTTGTAGAAGGAGGTGAAATAGACTGAGCTTGAAACTGTAAGGAGCCTAGTCTTACCAAATATTGAAGATAGTACCAATAGAAGAGAATATTTGTAGCTTTCTGAGCTTGGTTGTTTTCTTGCAGACATCTGCAAGAGAAACTGAGCAGATGATTGGGAAAAAAAACAGATCTCTGTGTTTCTAAAAAAGTATATTGCATGAGCCAATAGATAGCACAAGTCCAGTTAATTTACTCTGTGTTTGATGAAGACGATGATGATGTGCCATCAAGTGGTTGACTTTTAATGACCGCATAGATAGATTTTAATAATAATGATGATGATGATGATGATGATGATGATGATGTTGGAAGGGACCTTGGAGGTCATCTAGTCCAACCCCCTGCTCAGGCAGGAAACCCTCTACCATTTCAGACAAATGGCTGTCCAGTCTCTTCTTAAAAACTTCCAGTGTTGGAGCATTCACCACTTCTGGAGGCAGGTTGTTCCACTGGTTATCTGTCTATGATTTAACCCGATCTTCGGCATTTTCAATAATGTACTCATCACAACTGTAACTGAATCCATTTACCTTGCTGCTAGTCATCCTCTTCTGTTTCCTTCCAACCGTCCCAGCATAAGAGTCTTCTCCAGAGAGCTAGGTCCTTGCATAATGTGTACAAAGCAAGATCAGTTGAGCCTGTCATTTGTGCCTTGAGTGAGAACTCTACTAAATCATAGCCATGAACTTGTCTGGAGATAGAACAGCCTTTGCTGGAAAGGATGATGGGAGATGCCAGAATAAGGAAAGTCATAACAATTCTTGTAATTAGAATTCACCCCAGGAATTGAAGCCATCATCATTGCTAAAAAAAAAATTTCCTCAGATTTTTTTCCTTGAGTTTTATTCCCCATGGAAATAGGCTTCAGTGCATATTTTCCAAATGTATTATCTCAGCATCCTGCTGTTGAATATATGGTCCACATCAAGCCATGGGATTTTACAGGCTTGGAAAACAGGAAATTAGGCATAATAGAAAAACCTATTCTGGGAAATTTTAGATGTGCTTATTCTGCTGTCTGATGATATGAGCCAGCAGTGTGCTGCAGCTACCAAAAAAGCCAATGCAGTCCTAGGCTGCATCAACAGAGGGATAGCATCAAGATCATGAGAAGTGATAGTAATGCTCTATACTGATACTGTGATACTGTGTCCAGATCTGATACAAAAAAATGCTGAGATGCTAGAAAGATTGCAGAGAAGAACAAAAATAAGATGGGTTCTAGATGAACAGTTAAGGAAACTAGATATGTCTAGCCTAACAAAGTGAAGGATTAGGGGGTAACACGATAGCTATCTTCCAGTACTTGAGGGGCTGTCACAGGGAGGAAGGGTTCAAAGCAGTTGAGGGCAGAACAAGAAGCAATGGGTGGAAACTCATTAAAGACAGAACCAATTTGGAACTAATTTCCTGATGGTAAGAACTATCTGTGGAACACCTTGCCTCCCGGAGTTTGGGTGCTCCATCACTGGAGGCCTTCAAGAAAAGATTGGACAACCATTTGTCCAGGATTCAATAAGGTCTCCTACCTTGGGTAAGAGGTTTGAGTAGAAGACCTCCAAGGTCCCTTTCAGCCCTATGATTCTAAAAGTTTTGGGCCACAGTGCAATTGGAAGGCCCCCTGCATCAAGATCTTTGAAATGAGAAACAGCCTTGATTTATCACATTCTCTCAAGACCAAGTAGAGGAGGACAGATTTGAAGGGAAGTGACGCAATTATGGTGGATAAGAACCCACGTCCAATCAAGGAGGTGGAACAGGGAGGGGGAAGGTTGGCAGTATTCACTGAACATCCATTGTTGAGAAACTATGTCTTCATATTCCATTGAGGATGCTTCATAGGCATCTAGTTTATCACTGGCAATTCTGATCCAGTGTGGCTTTTTAAAAAAAAATCTTCTGTATCCTGCTAGTTACTGGCTAAGTAACAGTATTTGGAAATACAAATTTGGAGAAAAAATGGAATTGCCCACCACTACTTCCTGTAAATATTAGATCTATTTCTTAGTAATAGGACTTCTCTAGCGTCTTTGATTGTAGAGTTCTCCAAATGCATCATTTGAGATTGAACCAGAGATCTTTTATATGTAAAGCATATTCTTCACCACTGGACTTAGGAAACAACCCTTATTAAGTAAGAAAACTGATTTGCCAGGGATAGAAGTACTGTAAATTTGAACCAAGTACTAGCTAAGACCTGTGTTAACAGTGCAGGTCTTCAGATGCCCGAACACCCAGTTGATCATGCAAGATTTTGCACAGCCCTCAAAACCATTTGACAATGTGTTTTCTCACATCAGATCTTACAACCTGGTGATTTTTTTGTTTAGATTTCACAGCTAGGGCTCAGAAGTAATTGTTCACCCTTATGCTAAAGAAGAAACGGTTTGCTTCAATCTAGAAGTGCCAATCTGCCAACCTGGCTCTTTGGTATTGCAGGAAGAGGCGTTCCTCAAATTCTGTTGGAGAAAGAAACAAACACCAATGATTTCCCTCTTGCTCCCCTGGTTAGCAGGTCCAAAGAGCAAATTCTGTGGCTGAGCTGGAGCCTAGCATGAAGCTTGGTGCAGGGAAGCAGCTGTGAGGGCTGTGCCCACAGCTGCCACTTCCACATTGCCATATTGTTGTAATGCCACTTCCTCCCATTGTGCTCTACTCCTAGTTTGTCTGCTCAGCTGGTATCTATGGAGGAGCCAGACACCTGCTCTCTGCAATAGTACACATTCTATTGTGGTAGTCTGTGTATTGGGGGAGGGGCTGTGCCTTGAAGGAAGATGGTTCTCAGCTGCTAGCTGAACCATCCGCCTTAAGTTGATGCATATGTGTCCTATGGAAAAGTAGGAGTGCTTCATTTGTTAAAACACAAATAATATGTCCTTACCAAGTACCTATTTTCTACTCTTTAAGAAAAGACTGCCTTAAGTTGAGCTTAACTTTGATTTTGTAGAAATATTCATACAGTTTTCTAGCAACAATATGGTAGTGGTCTGCCATTGCCTTCTTCCAGACTTTTTAAAAAATTATTTCCCATTTTAGCCTACACCAGTGGTGGAGAACCTATGGCACGGGTGCCAGAGGCAGCACTCAGAGCCCTCTTTGTGGGCACGCGCACCGTCGCCCCAGTCCTAGGCCTTCAGCTGGGTTTTATAAAACCTTTTCGCTTTAGGCCTCCCCCGCCGTGTGCAAAAAAAAAAAAAAAGGTTCAATCAGTCAATTTCAACTTTTCCTGGGGAAAAAAAAGATCTTGCAAAGTTTGAATTGATTGATTGAACCTTTTAGTCCCACCCAGTCTGCCGTTACCACCGCAGCCACGCCCAGCCAATGGGCCACGCCCAGCCAATAGGCCACACCCACCCGGCACCCAACAATGCATAAGTGGGTTTTGGGTTGCAGTTTGTGCACTCGGTCTCTAAAAGGTTCGCCATCACTGGCCTACACCTTTGACAGGTCCAACCATGCTTAGTTTTACAGGCTGAGTGCTGTGTCTTTGAACATGACTATAGGGCTTTCCTTGCCCTTTTGAAATTTCCCCTTCCAGCTTTCTATCCTTTGCCCAAATTTAAGAATATAGCTACTCATTGGGTATATCTACCATGCTTTACTTGTTTTTCTCTCTCTATTTCTCTTTCATCTGGACACAACCAGATCAGATATACTGAGTTTTATGCCAAGAAACTTGATAGAAGAATTAGTGTTACCGGTCATTAAAATAGAGGAGGGAAAAAAATGCTGGATAGCATGTTATATTCAGAGACCCTGTTTTAGCATTTGCAAAAATCAGTTTTTAAGTAAACCCATATTCTTCGCAAATCTTAAATTCAGTTTTGGCTACCACAGATTGCCCCCGTTACTAACTTACCTAATTTCTTAGATTTACTCTAAAGAATTATGTTGTAATTCTTTTTACATCTTTTTAGATCTCAGAGACAGAACCAAAACTCAAAGGGTTAAGCTCCAAGGGATGGAGTTTCAAAAATGTTATTCCTGTTTAACTGTCTTCTTAGAGGTAGGACAACCATATCTGGGCGGAAGAAATCCAGACATTCAATAGTTGGGGGCAAGGTTTTACAATTTTTAGTATCTCTTTTCTATCATTTAGCAGAATGTCTGCACCGTTGGAAATCCAGATAAACACACCTGTCATGGGGGCCAATTTTCCAAAAATAGCAAATGTTTATCATAAAGTTCTGTTGCCAGATTGGATCCAAAAACAGAGAGCAGTAACACTGTTGCACTCAGTCTATATCCTCTGCAAAGCTTTTATTGAAAGATCAATAATGTTTCATTCTATATTATATTATATTTTGACTAATGGGAGAAGATACTTGTTTTGTGAATGGACGGTTTCCGCTTGAAACAATCTACACATGTAAGGTCCCAGTTGTCTAGGACAGAGTCTTCTGTTTCTGCTTGAATTTAGAATCAACCAAAGAAGCAGACAGGGAAAAAAAGTTCCCAAATAACAAATGGAAGTACTTTTTTCACATCATGCTAGGAGTATTGGAAGACACTAATTGCTGATATCTATTTCAATCTGGCTTTCTGCCTGAGCATAGAATAGAAGCCCTTTTGATTTCATGACTTGATGACTTGCAAATGGAATGGAAAGTTCAACAAAAGAACTTGCTGGATCTCTCAGCAATTTTGAATTAAGATATTCCTTGGACTAATGTTCTGGTGTGGATCTGACTTGCACGGGCTTTATTGCTACCTGGAATTTAGAATTTAGAAAGTATTTCTGCGCTAGAAGACACTTGCCTCCCACTCGGAAGGTTGAGAATTCAATCCTAGGCAGCGACAGATGTTTCTCTATCAGGGCACAAAGAGAAAATATCTGCTGTGAACTTCACATAGGCATCAGGAAAGGCATTCAGACAGTAAATGCTCAGCTTCATTCAGTCACCCAGGCTCCACCCCAAATAAAGGGATTACAGGGTCATAAAAAGAAGAAAAATATGTATGCTTCTAATTATATGGCTGTCCAAATCAAAATACTGCACGTTTGGGCAGTTTATACCAAATTTAAAAACCAAGATGAAAGTATCTACCTTGAAGCAAAATAAATAGCATTCTAGTATTCTAGTATTCTTTTCCAATAAAACATCTCCTTTAAAAAAATATATGTCAGAGTTGGACTCACTCAACAGGTTAACAAAATACCCATAAGAGCAGCCAGGTCTTCAATGCCTTTTAAAACCTAACAGGTTTGGCGATGTAAGCTCTTCCAATAAGAGGAACAAAGACGGCACATTTCCTGGGTCTTATCAGGTAATGTTTCCTAAGAGAAGGGAGACCAACAGTCCTATAAATGTCCCCCCCCATACCATGATATGCTTTAAAAATGATGACCAACATTTTGAATTGCACCCAGGAGAATACTGGTTGCCAGTACAGCTCCCAAAAAATGATGAAACAAGGGTGCTGAGGCATGTTGCTGCATTCTGGACCAGTTGGCATTTACATATGGTCTTTAAGGACATCCCAATATATAAGATATATTGCAACAATTCAAATGAAGGGTGACTCAGTTATGAGTGACTGTGAACAGTCCCAGTGGGTACAGTTGGTGCATGAAATTAATTTGTGCAAAAACTCCCCTGATCACAAATTCCATCTGCTCAAACAAAGATTGAGAGTCCAGAAGATCTACCATTTCTGACTGGGGAGTGCCACACCATTCAAAACTAAACTAAACTCCTCAATATTGGGAAGCCCTAAAACTCACAACCACCCAGTTTTACTAGAATTGAGCCTGTTTCTCCCCATAGAGCCCTGAGAAAGAACTTTGACAACATCACTTGATGGACCAGGGATGGAGATGTACAGCAGAGTATCATCAATATACTCATGTTACCTCACCGATGCTAGGGGATTAAATAGGAATGGAGAGAATTTATAGCTCTGTAAGACTCTACAAATGACATGTCTAGGGCTTGCATTCTCCCAGTTACCAACACCAAATGGATCTGGCCCCAGAGGAGAACCATCACAATACTGTGCCTCCCATCTCTGTCCTCCTCCAGAAGGACAACATCATTGATTCTGAAAGCCACAGAGACATCAAGGAGGCTAGAATGGATCCACCACCATAATCCCAAGCCCTCTAGTGTCATCAGTAGTATCTGTCAGTACTATCAGTACAGTATTCCAGTATTTGAGAAGCTGCTACAAAGAGGAAGGAGATCAACTTATTTTCCAAAGCACCAGAAGGCAAGACAAGAAACAATGGATGGAAACTAATCAAAGAGAGAAGCAACTTGGAATTAAGCAGAAATTTCCTAACAGTGAGGGCAATTAACCAGTGGAACAGCTTGCCTTCAGAATAATAATAATAATAATAATAATAATTTAATTTATATACCGCCCTTCTCCCGTAGGACTCAGGGCGGTGCACAGCATATTAAAACAGACAAACAAAATACATCAAAGAACAAAAAAAACCCCATAAAACCAAATTAAAAGCCAAATATTCGAAGCTGTGTGTCAATTAAAATTTTCTTAAAATCATCCCTACCTAAAA
>NW_015388526.1:40617-85500 GCF_001527695.2 Protobothrops mucrosquamatus
GAGCACAATGTCTGACCTCAGGTGATGGTCTTTAAGTCCTCCGGAGCCCGGTCCTCTAGGCCAAGGCGGGCCAGGTCCAGTAACCAGGCACCTAGTCGACACCTGGCCGAGGCCGATGGAAAGGCCGTTAAGGTCCCGGGGCCACCAAAAGAGCCCCAAAGCCGAAAAGTCGCCAAGGGGCCACGAACGCCGCCGGGCCTGAAACGGTCGAAGGGGCCCTCAGGGAGGCCGCTGGACAGGCCGTCAGGGCCATCGCGGCCGCCAAAGCTGTCACCGAGGCCCCCAGACCACCCAAAGGCCGCTGGAGGGGTCATCGAGGCCACCGGGACTGCTAGAGAGCCACCCAAAAGGCCCCCGAGGCCAGAATGGATTGCCAAGGGGCCATTGGGGGGTCTGCTGGCCCAGTTCTTGGAGGGCCGCCAAGGCTGCCAGGAAGGCCCACAGGTCCAAGAGGGCCGCCAAGGCCACCAGAGGGGCCCACAGGTCTAAAAGGGCCACAGGAAGGCCGCAGAGGCCGCCAGAAAATGACTCCATGGCCAAGGGAGACCACCCGCTGTAGAGGGGGCCGCTGGTCGCTGGAAGGACCACCAGCGAAGCCGCCGAGGCCACCAGCAAGACCGCCGAGGGCCCCTGCGGGGCCGCCGCCGAGGCCGCCGTCACCACCACCGAAGCCGCCGAGGCCACCGAGGCCGCCGCTCCGCCGCCGAGGCCGTCGCTGTCGCCGAGGCCGCCGCCGCCGAGGCCACCGCCACCGACGCCGAGGCCGCCGCCACCGACGCCGGGCCGCCGAGCTCGCCGAAACCGCCGAGACCGCCGAAAGTCTAAAGGCCCAAAGGCAAACGGCTACCCGGCCGCGCTCTCGTCCCCTCACACTCCCGGGGAACTCACCGGGGAGGTCGACCTGAGGACTGGGCTCTTCCGGCTCCTCAAGGGGTCTCCGGCTCTTCGGGGGGTCCTCCGACTCCTCGCGGGTCTTCATCACTGGGGTTTTTTAAGAAGAGTCTGGACAGTCACTGAACTGCTTGAGCAGGGAGTTGGACTAGAAGACTTCCAATGTCCCTTCCAGCTCTATTCTGATTGATTGATCTCAGTACTAGAGTCAGGGATGAATCTTAACTGAAAAGGATCAAAATAATCAATTTCTTCGAAGATCCTCTGAAGCTGCAGCCTGACCTCTTTCTCTACAGCCTTCCACCCCCTATCAAAGGGGAGGTTGACAAACAAAATATCTAGTATCTAGTATTGATTCATTGATGGCTTCATTGATGGCTTCTTGAGCAGGAGCTGTAGCATATTTCTTCAAGCACAGATGGAGGTTTCCATCCAGAATACTATACTAAAGTAATATCCATTTGCAAATGACACAATCCCTACATTTTTCTTTTTTATATTCTAATCCCAAAGAAGCAGTAGAGTGCCAACTCATTCTGAATGCTTTTCAAATGAGATACTTTCCTTGTGATTGATTGCCTCGCCTATTCTGAAGTCTGTCAACAGACCCATCATATTGTTTTGGATTGAACATTCCTGAAAAGATGTTTTTAATGAGCAATATTCTGGGAATGGTGGGTTGGGATTAATCATGCTTAGTTAAATTTTATTAAAATCATTGGACTTTAGGGTCTCATTTTGTAAGGATATGATTACCCAGATTACAATAGACTAATAAACATCAAAATATAAAATGATCTGATTGATCAGAACTAAATGAAGTTTTGCTATGGTAGTGTAGAACCATTCAGGGAAAAAAAAACTATCTGTAAGCAAATGTTTGGTTTGTTACAGAGTTGATGCTTTTCTCATGATTAGCCAAAATTCTATTTTACTATTGTTAATGGGCTTTGCTAATTTCAAAATGTTGGAAATATGGATCATCGTTTTAGTTCTTGGAAGTATCCAAATGAGAAAATCAAATGTGGTCTCTAAAGATTTATATTCACTCAGTACAGATTTCCTGAAAGAAATTCTGTACATCTACTGGAATATTTTTACATAAGTTGATAAGCTATATCTATATAGGTCAGACCAACTTTACTGATTTTTCACAGCAAATGTATATTTCCTTTAATTTTTTTTCAGCATATTTTCCTTTCTCCATTTTGCCATAATAAAATTCCCTGTTCTTGGCTTCATTCTCTCTGTAATCTTTCTAATGTGTTGAATTATATGATTGCCAAGGCCAAGTGTTCTCAATGCTAATTTCAAAGATTAGGAAAGATTTTGTGTCTTCTGAGCTTTAGGAAAGTTGGGCTGGAGCAAGAAACCCTGGACTATAGATCATAAAATCCTTAAAAGCATCTAAATTCATCTAGGTCTTTTCCAGTTTAAGAGCCCTCCAGGTGCACTAGGCCAGCTTTAGAAACCAAATTAAGAGGCTGGTTAAAAATTCTGGCACTGAAATGTAACATATCTATAAAACATCAGGTTGGGAGATTCTTCTTCTTCTTGTGCCATATCCGTTATCGGACATTGGCGATCATGTTGGCGATCCTATTTTTATCAGTAGCCGCACAAAAAAGTGCTGCTGCATTTTGTCCAAACCAGTCCCTTAGATTTTGAAGCCATGATGTTCTTCTTCTGCCTGGACCTTGTTTACCTTCAATCTTTCCCTGGAGGATTAAATGGAGTATGCCGTATTTTTCTGGGTATCGCATCACATGTCTGAAATATTCTAACTTTCGTTTTTTAATTGTTTTGATGATTTCCCTTGGCTTTCCCAGGCGGCTTATCACCTCCTCATTTCTGATCTTGTCAACCCAGCTTATACGTAACAGCCGCCTGTAAATACACATTTCAAATGCTTCTAGTCTCTTCAGGTGGCCTTCTGTCAGAGACCAACTCTCTACTCCATAGAGCAGGATAGAAAAAAATATAACATCTGACAAGCCTGATTTTCAATCTTAGGCTTATGTCACGACTGCAGAAGACCTTTTTCATTTTGAAGAATGCTGTTCGAGCTTTCTCTATACTTGTCTTTATTTCAATGGTCATGTCCCACTTTTCATGTAAATTAGAACCGAGGTGCGTGATCTTTTCAACTTTTTCTAATGGTATTCCTTCCGAATTTATTGGTGGTAAATTAATGGGTTGTTTGCTGATGACCATGATCTTGTTTTTCAAGGTGTTAAGCTTCAAGCCATATTTTTCAGATATTTCTGTGACTGTTGATGAGGAGCTGAAGGTCTTCATGCTTACTGGCAAGCAGAACTGTATCGTCAGCATATCTTAAATTGTTGATCCAAACACCATTTACTTTGATGCCAGCATCAATGTTCTCCACTGCCTCGTTGAAGATTGACTCAGAGTAGATATTGAACAACAGTGGAGACAGAATACATCCCTGTCTGACCCCTCTTCGTATTTCTGCCTCAGCTGAGTGTTTTTGGCCTAGTCTTATATTTGCTACCTAAGGCAAATATAAATTCTTTATGATTTGGATGTCTTTGTCATCTAGTCCCACTTGTTTCAGGATTTCTAATAGTTTGTTGTGTCTTATTTTATCAAATGCTTTTTCAAAATCAATGAAGCACATGTAAACACTGTGACTGACATCTCTACAATGCTGTACAAGAACTTGAATGCTGAATAGCGCATCTCGTGTACCAAGATTGTTTCTGAAACCAAATTGTGTGTTACCTAGACGCTCCTCATTTTTTTTGTATATCCTTGTGTGAATTATTCTCAGGAATATTTTCAGGGCATGACTCATTAAGCTTATTGTTCTATATTTGGTACACTTCTTTGCATTTATTTTTGGGGGGATTGTCACAAAGGTTGATTTTAGCCAATCATTTGGTATCTTTCCTGTTTCATATATTCGATTGAAGAGCTGCAGTAAAAAGTTCTTCCCATTGCCTTCCAGCAATTTTAAAATTTCTACTGGGATATCATCAGGTCCTGTGGCTTTTCTTGTTTTTGCTATTTTTATTGCATGTTCAACCTCCTTCATAGTGATGTTTGGTCCAGTTGTTATACTTCCCATATCTATATCATATCATCCCTAGTGTCAATATATTCCTTCTATCTTTTTAGTTTTTCGTCCTCATCTAAGATAATTTCCCCCTCTTTGTCAACTAAGTTGTTGGTTTTCTTTTTGTAGAGGCCTGCTGCTTCTTTCACTTTTTTGTGTAAATTGAAATTATCATGCATACGTTCTATCTCTTCTATTTCCTTGCATCTTTTTGCAAACCACTTTTCTTTTGCGAGTCAAAATTTTCTTCTAATTGTTTTCTGCAATTCATTGTATTTTTCTTTGCTTTTATTTTTATAAGGTCTTCTTTCATCCATGAGATGAAGAATTTCCTCCATTATTTCCTCCGTCATGTTGTTTCTTGTGGTACCCCTCTCTCTGTTTTGAATTTGTTACCTCTACTATTGCATTTTTAAATTTATTCCAGTTCACTTCTACATCTTCATCATTCAGGTTGTTGGTTTCTCTTAAATGAATTTCTAGTTCTTCTTTTATCGTACCTCCATATTTAATGATGATGTCTCTGTCAATTCTTGGTTTAGCAGGATTCGGGTTTTTCATCCTTTTTAGTTTCAGCTGGACTTCGGCAAGTAGTAGATTATGATCGGATGGTACATCTGCACCTGGGTATGTCTTTATTGATTTTACTGAGTTTCTAAATCTTTTGTTTATTGTAAAATAGTCAGTTTGGTTCCTTACTATATTATTTTGTGTATCTGCTGGTGATCTCCAAGAGTAGAGGCATCTTTTTGGCAACTTGAAAAAAGTATTCATCATACATTGCCTATGTTCCTTGCAGAAGTCTACAAATCTGTCACCTCTACCATTTCTGGTTCCTAAGCCAAAGTTTCCAACTACAGGATCATCACTTCCTTCTCCCACTTTTGCATTGAAGTCCTCCATGAGTATTGTGATATCATTGCTTTTTAGGATTTTCAGTACACTGCTTATAACTTCGTAGAACTTCTCTAAATCATCCTCATCACTGTCAGCTATGGGAGCGTAAACTTCTATAACATTCATATTTACTGGAGTACTATTTATTTGAATCATCATTGCTCTGTCAGATAAAGGAATAAAGGACTTTATGCATTTATTTACAAGATTGTTTATGATTATAGCTACTCCATTTTGATGGTGTTTGCTATTTTCACCAGAGTAGTAGATAATATGATCTATTCTACACATTCCATTTTCAGGCCAGTGCATTTCACTCACTCCCAATATAGAGATATTGGGAGATTGATCTAAACTAAAGCATAGGCGTCCAATGAGGTGGCTGGATGGAGTCACTGAAGCAGTAGGCGTGAGCTTAAATGGACTCCAGAAGATGTTAGAGGACAGGAAGGCCTGGAGGAATGTTGTCTATGGGGTCGCAGTGGGTCGGACACGACTTCGCAACTAACAACAACAACAACAACAACAACAAAGCATAGGCGTCCAACCTTTGGCTTGCCTGGGCTGCATAGAGTCAAGAGGAATTGTCTTGGGCGTTGGGCAACATATAGAATGTGTAATATAGTTAATGTATATAAATAACATAATAATGTTAAAAGTTTACGATCATGTGTGGCCATATTACTAGGTGTCCACACCTGATCTACAGTGTTTCAAGAGAATCAGCTAGTCCATTAAAAACATTTAATTATTATTTTTCCCAGGAAAGTAATAATAGAAAAAGGTTCCCTCCTTCATATCCATTTCCTATAGTCTCTTCTTTCTCACCTCCTTATAACACTTTCAGTCTTTCTTAAGAGGGAAAAAAAATCAAAATGGCAGCTGCAATTGTGTGATTGAAGCCCTATCCTTGTTTTCATACGTTGCAAACATAACACACTTGAAAAGGGCTGGGGCTTTGATTTTAAGGTCATGGATTGTTCACCCCTGGACACCCTACCTATGTGGTCATGGGCACCATCTTGCCTTTTTTGACTTCCCGCTCTGTAAATGCCATCTACCTTCTGATAAAAAGTTGATTGTATGACTGTGAACACCATCTTGATTTTCTTGACAAACTCCTGTTTTTTCCATTCACAATCCCCCCCCAATAGAAAGACAGAAGAAAACCCTTATTTCTAAAACGTGGATATCTTTTCTTTGTGATTTAGTAGACTTTTAAAATACAGTTTGCACTTTCCAGCTTACAAGTCTGGTTCTCTATTTCTGAAAAGGACGGTGCCCTTGAATTCCAACCCAGCCTGTTTCAATTCCCATGTGCAAAACCTCAGGCTGTGAATAACACCGAAAACTCATGAAACTGAGCTGTGATCAGGAATGGGGCTTTTGATTACAAGCGGTGAACAGGCGCAGTTAGATAAAAATTGCTATATTTTAAAGCAATGCTGTTGCCGGGGTAACAAGCAGAATGATTCCGTAGGTGTCTAGGGGGGACGCGGGGGGGAGGGGAGCAAATGCCAAGGCTGTGAAGTGTAATAGAAGAAGTCCACATCTCTGTGCTCTTTTCAGAGCAAAGTGTCACTAGCTGGACGCAAAACCAAGGATATCTGACGTTTTTGTTTTGTTTAACATCGCCAGAGTATCTGTATTCCACCTCATTTTTTGCCTCAGATCACAAGTACGTAGCCCAGAAATGGACTTTTCTTAGTAAAGTTGTTGGGGAAAAGACCCCACCCCAACTTAGCAAACATTTCTCATCTATGCACCCATTGGTGAGCAGCAAGAGATAATGTTTGTGTTCATTTGGCTCCTTAAGTCAGAAAGTAGTTAAGTTTTTGCTGGAGGGCAGGAAAGAGCCATCATCAGCAATACCTTATCAGACAAAGTAGCTGCACCCGTTGTCCGAATAAGTTGCTACTACACTTCTTAGCCTTGTGTGTGGATCCAGCATGAACCATGTGCTAAATGGTCTCTTACTGGTTATTCATTTACCACAGTTGTTACTGCAATAAATAGAAAAATGTCAGTGGCATTAGAACAGAGTGATGTGCCAGGGGGGAGGGCTCAGCCTCTGATTTGGATTCAGTTTAGTTTTAGTACTGCAAAATCAAAAGCTAGTCTTTACCTGCAATAGTTTAGGCCCTGGGTGTCCGTCCAACCTTTTAGCTTGCCTGGGCCACATTGAGTGAAAAGGAATATAGTTTTGTAGTTTTATAATATAATATATATAATATAAAATCACATAATAATGTTAAATGTTTATGATCTTGTGGAGCCTCATTAATAGATATCCAGGGTCCCATGTGGCCTGTAGACCACAGGTTGGACATACCTAGTCTACGTTATACTTAGGTTTTTGTAGTAAAATGGAGCTAGAATGCTTTTAGAGAGTAAAGATTACTTCCAAGGTAGGTAGGGCAGCTTTTCAAAAATTTGCTCTCTCTCTCTCTCTTACACACACACACACACACACACAGAGAGAGAGAGAGAGAGAGAGAGAGAGAGAGAGAGAGAGAGAGAGAGAGAGAGTCTAAAGTTTTGTAAACTATGTGGACATGGCCATAATTTATGACAAATTCAGCACTTTGCAGTTTCTTTCTCATGCACAAATTACTCAAACTCTGTTTTTTTTTCCGCCTAAAAAAAACCCCCTCTTGCTTACATTTCCCCACAACCAAAAAGATAATATTTTTCTCCAAGTTTAGCAATATCTCAAACACAGCAATTGTTTTTCTAGTTACTATATATTGTACGAGGAAATGCAGGTTCTCAGAAGGTTCTAGGAGATGTACCAACAGAATCTCTCACAAGAAGCCGTGAATGCTGCTTTGAGTGGACTTCCTTCTGAAAAAAGCTGAATTTAAGTATACAAAAGATGCTTCGGCTCCACAGCTCTGCCATATCCCAAGTGTCTGCTTCTATGGGGGCATCAGCAGTTTAGACAGTCTGATCATGCAGGGATAGAGTCCACTGAAGTCTCTCAGCAATGTTTAATTAAGCTTAATGCACTTACTAAATCACACACATTTGGAGGTGGCCAGAGCTTCTGTTTTGGAAAAACAACAGTTTAGTTTCTGGCTGGTGAGATGAAAACAGATTAGTGCTTAAGGTTCCCATTCGGACACACAGGAAAAGGATACACCCCAAGATGCCACTTTCTCGGCAGTTTTACCCATGCGTTGCTTCTAGATGCATGGCCTGAATTTTTGGCAGAATATATAATAATACTGTTCTGTGGCTGCAGAACAGTAGGAATGATACGAATATTCAAGAGGGTGATCCCAATAGTAACTTTTGGTTTTTCACGTAATAAGCCATGTGAAGACAATGCAGATACCCCTCAATTTAGGACCAGAAGTGGGATCTGATTTTCTGTTGCTAAGCAAAATGATTGTTACTCCAGATTTTACAACTTTTTTTTCCATGGTGGTTGAGTAAATCACTGCAGTTACAAATGATTCATGCAGTCATTAAGTGAATACAGCTTCCCCCATTGAATTTTGATCATCTGACCATGGGCATGCTGCGACAGTCGTAAGCTCTTTGTAACTTTAAATCAGTGGTTCTCAACCTTTTTAATGCTGTGACCCCAACCGGTCGTAAGTCGAGGACTAAACCGGTCGTAAGTCGAGGACTAAACCGGTTGTAAGTTGAGGACTACCCAACTGGTCGTAAGTCGAAGACTTTCCCTGCCCGGGAGCGCCGCGCATGCGTGGTTCCACCCCCTGCGCCGGCCGAGGCGTAGCTGGCAAGCGGCAGAGACGGAGCAGGCCGACCACCAGCTGGCCCAGCCCAAGGGAGGTAGGTACCCGCCGGAAAAGGGGAAAAAATGGTGGACAAAAAAAATGGCAGACAGCCTTGCTTGGCGACCCCCGTGAAATGGTCGATCAACCCCAAATGGGGTCGCGACCCATAGGTTGAGAACCGCTGCTTTAAATGGTCCCAAAACAAATATTTATAAATAGAGGATTATCTGTAATTGTATGGTTTTTCTTTCCTTTCATTGTCCCAATATGGTATCCTCTGTTTGTGCAATTCCCAATCTCAACATACAAGGGGGCGCCAAGTTGAATTTACAATTTAGGATTTGCATCACAAAGTCTATGTCAAGTTGTCACATCATGATATCATGACAGACAACATTTGCCCCCCCCACACATAACTTTCGCTTTTTAATTTTTGCATAGCTCTTTAAGCTTTGAAGTGATACATACTTAAAAGGGGTGCAGCTTTGATTGCAGCCACCATCTTGATTTTCAAAAAATATATATTTATTAAGGATGTTCATACAGTAAGTCAAATCTAAAGAAAAAGAAAAGAAAAAAAGGAAAGAAGAAAACTACAGTTATGAAATATAATGATGTCCAACCTACTCTTAAATAGATATTTTAAAAAACACATCATCTCCCCACCCTCCTAACTATTCCAGAAATTCCTTCAGCCCTTTATTTAATTTTCATCTTTTATAATCATTAAATCCATACAATATCATTTCATTTTTTTCTTCCTTTAGCAAAAAGTCCATAAAATGTTTCCCATTTTCAAAAGCATTTTTTCCCTCTATCTGACCAAACAGGTCAGTTTTCTTTCCACCATTTCCACCAATTCTGATATTTTTATGATCCATTTCTTTTTTTTTTACAACCCTGTAATCCCTTTATTTTGGGTGGAGTTGGGGTGACTGAATGGAGCTGAGCGTTTACTGACCGGATGCCCTTCCTGATCCCTATGTGGAGTTCACAGCAGATATTTTCTCTTGGTGCCCTGATAGACAAACATCTGTTGCTGCCTAGGATTGAACTCTCAATCTTCCTAGTGGGAGGTGAGCATCTTCACCTCTAGGCCACCATGCTGCTCTTACGATCCATTCCTTTATTAAGGGAATTTCAAAACTGGCCACCATCTTGATTTTTGAACACACACAGATACATTCCTTGACTTTGCCTAATGGAAAAACTTGACTTTTAACTAAGTCATCAAAGGGGCCAGGTGGGGAGATGGTGACCTGGATATGACTTGCTTCTTTTAAAGAAAATGAACTAAGTGTTTAAAATAAAAGAGCCTAAGGGTACAAATGTAAAATGTAATTCAATTTAATTTAATTCCATTTAATTGACATTATATGGGTCATTCCTTGCATAGAATTAGAAAAAGGGGCATATTTAAGAAACCTACTTAAATATCAAAAGGGGCGTATTTGCTTATAAAAAAGGTTTCTTATAAAAAAAATAAAAAAATAAAAACATGAATTACAAGTAAGCACTATGCCAATATGCTACAAACAAATTAAATAAGACCAGAAGAATGGAAATCTCAAGGAAATTGCATTCTTTAAAAATCCATTTGAAGATGTGGAATAGACTTTAGACCAGGGGTCTTCAAACTTGGCCCTTTTATGACTTGTGGACTTCAACTCCCAGAATTCCTCAGCTAGGCACGCTGGCTGAGGAATTCTGGGAGTTGAAGTCCACAAGTCATAAAAGGGCCAAGTTTGAAGAACCCTGATTTAGACCATGGGTGGGCAATTAAATTTCCCAAGGAGCCACATGAGAAACTGGGACTGTTGTGGAGGGCCAAATCAATAGGGCTGTGAAGATGCATAGGTACATGCGTGCACACGCACGCGCGCACACACACATATATATACACACACACACATACATTGGGGGGGGAAGCACTCACCTTCAAAATAAAAATAATCCATGCAGGACGCACAGAGACAGCCAAAAGGCTACATGTGGCTGTAAAATGCACAGGTCTGATTTAGACCCATTTGAAGACATAAAGACAAAGACCTTGGCAGACCTCCCAGGAGAATGCTGCCACCTCAGCTGGGTACCACCTCATTTCTTTCCATTTTTCCATTCAGCCCTTGAACCAAAACAGCACAAAATGCAGAGATTCAGACCTTGAAGTAGACATCTCTGTGGAGCACAAAATCTTAACATCTTTGCTGCTGCGAGCTCAGTTTGGCCATTGTCTGATTTTGGCATTTATTTACTTATTTTAGATTTTTACAGCTGCCCATCCCAGTTAATGACTTTGGGCAGCAAAATTGTATTGATTATTGCCTTACAGCAACATTTTGGGCCAAGAACATATTTGTAATTCTCAAAGGATGGCAGCCATGAGACATTTCCCTGTTCACAATACCGAACAACCAAATATAGCAGGCAAATGCATACATTTGTGGTTGTGTCATAGGTAATCTTTGACTGAAATTTATTTCCTTGTGAAATAACTGGGGCGGACTTTATAAGGAGGTTTTTTTTCCTAATTTCTAACTTTTATGTCAAAGCTTATGTTAATTACCTTACCAAGGCAAGAAGATTTGTGACATCTAAGTCTTGCTTAGTGAGTGGTCACTATCTCTAATCTAGGCAATAGTCTCTGTCAATACCTGGTATCTTTCATTTTGCTTTAATCTTTCCTTTTACCACTTCCACCAATAAATATTTATCTTATGCTCATCTCTTGTGATACTGTGCTTAAATGATGAAATTAGCTGTATTCCATAAATTTTGGGTCTCTGTGTGTAAGAGACAATAGCAATAGCTGTTTTAGCCTTCAGAAAAGATGGTTAAGATTCCTTATTGCATTGCAGTAACCATGTTATTAGGCTATTCCTCTGGAAATGGAGACCTGTGACACAGATGCCCTGAGCTAGGCCTGAACTAGGCCTGATAGTGGTCGATAATCAGTTCATCTCTGATCAGCCTCTTTGTTTACAATAAAGATTTCTGGAAGCAACACCTCTGCTCTAAACATTGAGAATTGCTGCATTTCAAAAGAGATTATGATCTGATCCTAATATAGAACTTGTTTATTGATTTATGAATCCAACGTTATAACTTCACTGGAAAATCCTATTACAATGAGTGTTTGAATTACTTTCTTGTTGCTGTTGCTGCCGCTGAAGTACTGTATATTATGGGAACGTGGGCTGAGTAATACAATACACATCACAGCATCATAGCATCATGGCGTTTAAAGAAGTCATTCAGGCCATCAAATACAACATGCTTCATGGGGGGGATCAACCTATTTTCCAAAGCACCTGAAGGCCAGACAAGGAATAACGGATGGAAATTGGTCAAGGAGAGATTCAACCTAGAAATAAGGAGAAATTTTCTGAGAGTGAGAACAGTCAACCAGTGGAACAGTTTGCCTTCAGTTGTTGTGGGAGCTTCATCACTGGAAGCTTTCAAGAAGAGACTGGACTGCCATCTGTCAGAAATGGTATAGGGTCTCTTGCTTGGGTTGGAGGTTGGGCTAGATGACCTACAAGGTCCCTTCCAACTCTTGTTATTCTAATATCTTCTAATATCAAATACAAACATCCCCTGACAGATGAATAACTAACATCTGCTGGAACACATCCAAGGGAAGCCCATCACCTTTCTAGGGAATCATACATTCTCTTGTGATTGACTGATCACAGGAATTTTGTTTACATGAAAAATGACAGTGCTTAGATGCTTTCTCATGCATGTGTAGAAAATAACAATTCACTCAGAATCTATCTCTGTTAAAGTTACCAAAAGTGAGTAAAAATAAGCCAGAAGCTCTTTCTATATCAGTGATACAACCTTGCTTCAGGCAATTCCTATTGAGGAAAGATTTACACAGAAGCTCAAGGGAAGGATGAGCTGGAGCTGGGGATTTGCAATTGGTATTTTTGTGACAGCCAAAAACCAGATTAGATCATTATGCATAGAACCAGTTGTGCTGGTTAATGACCGCAATAAAGTTAAGTAAGCAGAGGGCCTGAATACCTGACAGATAGTTTATCTCCAATCATTTCTGCCTGCCCAGTATGTTCCACAAAATGGGTGTGCTCCATATCCCTTCCATTAAATATTGTAACTTGTGGGCATGAAGAAGCATGCCTTTTCTGTTGTGGACCCTGGAACAGCATCCCTCAGACATAAGGATGGATTCCAGAAAGCTTTGAACCTGGCTCTGATCACAGTCCTGGGGTTGATGTTTGTCACTGTTTTGTTTTGTTGGTTTTCTTAATAGAGTATTTTAGGCTCTGTTGCATGTTCATTTAATGTTTCCTGCTGTTGTTGTGTTTTGTTTTGTTTTTTTAGTTTTGTACACTGCCCAGACTTCACTGGAGTTGGGCGGCCAATAAATTTCAATAAATAAATAAGGCCAGATAGATGCTCCCTTGAGAAGATTTCTGTCACATACTACTTCACATATTCCTTCATGTACTACTTCAAACTATTATTGTTACATCAGCAGCAGTGTGATTATTTGCAGGACCGTCTTTTTTCCATTGTATCTGCCTGTCCTAATAAATCAGACAGGGCTGGCATTGTTTGGTTCCCCTCAGTGAAGAAATGTCACTTTATGGGACTCCTGACTTCCAAAATAGCATTTCCTGTGAGGTCCATATAGTCTCACCCCTAATGTCCCTCAGGTAAACTGTAAAGATTTGGCTTTTTTATAGCAATCCTGGCTCAGAGGAATTTGCAAATTCCTGGATATACTGTGGGTTTTAAAATGTCATATTCTCCAGTTGCTTGTTTATTATTTCTGTTCTTTTATGGTTATATTGTTTTTTTTTTAAATCTTTTTTCTTTACCTCACCTTGAGTCGCATAAAAATTAGGCAGCCTTTTAAATCAAAGGAAGGAAGGAAGGAAGGAAGGAAGGAAGGAAGGAAGGAAGGAAGGAAGGAAGGAAGGAAGGAAGGATAAATTATCCTCCCCTTTTGCAGCCTCAAGTGAATGAAACTGGTGAGAAAAAAAACCTAATAGAAATTGCAAGAGTTTGGAGAGAAGTCAGAAACATAGGATGTGAGATAGCTACCTTGTAAGTACATATGTAAAGATCTAGATGTCCAATCCACCTGGATATGAGCTAGACAGGCAACAGTGAGAAGTGACTGCTCAATAAGTTACTAAAATCTTTGGGTGCTACTGTAGGATCTTTTAATGTACAAAATGCAAGGTGCATGACTGTACTTTTCTGGAAAATCCAGATGTCATCAGACCATATTTTCTTTTTCTTTCATCTTTTTATCAATTTTAAAAATAATCTTGATATACCATATAATTACAAGAATTGTGAAGGAGCGAAATTGTATGAAACCCAACCAACTGAATTTTTAATCAAACAGGTGGGGTTTTCATGAAATGCTAAACGGAACTAAGAGTTCAGGAGTTTGTGCATTGGTATATTGTAAAATCCCCAGACTTTATCACATTAAGCCTGTTATGTGCACCCAGCAATTGTATCTCATTAATCCTGATTTGAAATTGGGCATGTTCTAAGAACAACAAACCCAATATGAAGTTTTATTGTATAAAAGCAATAAAGTTATTACAAGATTTTAGCACTTTGTAATATATCAAAATACAAGCCATGTTTATAATAACTTAAGACCTAAATTATTGTGCATTTTTCCTGTTCACATAGTATAAGGACCTAGTAATAGAAGACTCTATTAAGACCAGAAGGAATGGCTTTCCCTAGTCTCTTATTTTACTCATCAAAGGTAGGGTATCTGGTTGTTTGTAACCATGTGAAAATTGGCTCGCCAGAAAAAGAAGCAAAGATGGATTCTGTAGGAAGAGTTTTGCCTTCTAAAAAATAATCAGACCTGGTCTACGTACATGAAAAATTGAATTGATCCTGGTCTGTAGTTCAACTAGAATCTTAGCTATGCATGTGTGGAAAGAGAATAGAACTTTTTGCCCTATCCAAAGCTCTTGTGAATATTGGGTTCCAGGTGCTGATTGCTAATTAATTAATTCATCTGTGGAATAGATTGCTAATTAAGCCATTCAGGAGGCTTCATGCTAAAAGGAGAGATACTAACTCAGACTCTTTTGTCATGGCTGATGTCATCCTGGAACAAATCCCACAGGCTTCTGGTCCAGGTGTGTTTGCCTTTGTTTGCTAGTTACTAAAAATAAAATATTAATAGAGGATTGAAGATAGTCTCAGCAGCTGAAGGAAATGATGCAACTTTGCCCAAGGAAGAGAATATTCAAACTATAGTCCTAACTAGGAGCTGCTTAACATAGGGAGAAGTTGATTAGGAGCTTATTCAGGAAAGCATTCAAGAGGCAGAATTGGGACCTCGCTGCCTCAATCCTTTCTTATTGTTACGTCTTTGGGCCATTCTTAAAAGGTATTTTAAGTAATTTAGTATTTGGTAATCCTGAAGGGCTTGGCATGTTGAAATGGGTTGACTTGGAAAATAAGTGTGTTACACATTATGAAATAGTTGCTCTTGTCTTGACTAACATTCATTAACTCAGGGTCATGAGTGAATGGAAGTCTAGAATTTATTGAAAGGCTCTGGTGCAGTTGCATGAATTGAGGCAGAAGAAGCAGACCTCTCTCTCTCTCTCTCTCTCTCTCTCTTTCTCTCTCTCTCTCTCTCCCTCCCTCCCTCTCTCTCTCTCCAAAATATATTCGATCACAACGTCCATAGATAAATAGATATTTTTCACATTTAAACAAGATCATCATTTAAGTGAGCTCCTGGAGAAAAGTCGAGAACCAAATTTATTTAGAGTTTTCTTTACTCTCTGGCTTCATCTTCCCATTGCTGGGATTAGTGAAGAACGTTCTTAAAATTCTCCATCCTAATCCTTTGTGGCTACAGCTCTGTAATTAGAAAGTTTCATATTTTCCTCATGCGTTTGGGAGCAATGTTCTGGTCATTTTTCTAGATGTCACTATGGGAACTAGGCTGAGTAGTCAAAATGCAGGTCTGCATTTCTAACTATGGCAAGAACATGTTCACATTAACAGCCAGGAAAAAACAGGAAAAGGAAGATACAGTACATAGATATTTATACCTTTATTTAGATCATTTTCTACTGTCTGTGGGATTATAACAGAAACAGGATAGGATCAATTAAATTTTTTGTAATGACTTGGGATTATCAAAAAAATTAATAGTGTAAGCAAAACTCTCACAAAGTTAGAAGTTAAAAAAAGGATAATTATAGAAAGAAGAGAGTTGTAACCATAGAATAAGAGGGAAAATTATAATTGTATTTGTAACTCTTGTAAGAAAAATTTGAAACTATTTCTTTATATTTTTTCTTTCTTTTCTATTTTTCATTTACTTTTTTCCTTCCTTAAACTTTTAGTATTCCCTTTGCTTTCTTCTTCTTACTTTATTTTAGTTTGTAGTAGTTTTTATCTTTCTTTTTAAAAATCTTTAATAAAAATTATTTTAAAATCTAATTAGTTTCTCAGATTGTTGGCATGTATTCAACATAAAAGTTCCAAAATTCATTCTTGGGGGGGGGGAAGGAAGTACATGTCTTGTATGCAAGCATGAATGTTGTGGACTTTATGTGTAGAGAATCCAGGAACATGTGTCCAGTGTCTTTACCTAGTATCAAATAACCATTACATCTGAGAGTACAGGAAATGGATTTCTGTGTTTCTGAATATACTGTAACCTGAAGCCAAGTGAAGTTATATTTTATTGGCAAGACTTGCCATGAAGGGCCTGATAGCTTTCTTTCTTTCTTTTCTTTTCTTTTTAAGGTTCTTTCCTCCCAAAACAGGTTATCCTGAGTGTGTGCCAATATGCTGTGTCAGTTTTTCTGCTTTGGAAACCATAAAACCAAAGATAATTCTGACTTGTAGTAATTGTTGAAAGAAAAACCAGGTCCAGTTCCAAGCTGGGAATAAAATGGAGGCTGCTTTTGAAAGGAGGTCTGTTTATTGATGAGCAGAACCAGCAACAGCATGCAGTTCTGGGCCAGCTGACCCGGAACCCATTGTTGCTGTCACTAGTGTCACTGGCTTCCAAAATAAACCAATCTGCTTTCTGATACACTCGTCTCCTAATTCATGTCATCAGCGCTGATTGCCCTTTCCTGGCTGGAGAAAACGAACCGGAGGACCTTTTCTTCCAGCAAATTATTAAGGTTAACAACACAAGAATTCCAGCAAGTTGCCCCCTTTAAATGAAACTCCAATATATAAGCAATTTGTGACAGCACAACAACACAACACTTTCACTTTTTGGATTTAAAGAGTTTGCCTCTAATTGGCCAGCTACATCTGTTCATGGCCTTGGTAACTACCTCTTCTTTATCAGTATAAGAAATCATTTTAACCCAATGTACATACCATTGAATTGGTGGGTTTCAGGCAAGTGTATGTTGGTTTATCAGGTACAGTAATCTCTAGAATTACAGTTCCTATCTTGCGTAGAACAGTTTTTAGAGCAATGTTTTGCGACCTTAAGATATGTGGACTTTACCTCCCAGAAACCTCAGCCATGATCAGATAAATTAATTCTACATTATTGTAAAGCTACATTAACAGAATCTTGCAAGTCTGAAAGTACAGTTCTCCCCCTCCAGATTTCCTTTATTAGAAACTAGGGAGGGTCTATTTTGAGCTTCTTATCCGATTCACTATCCAGCTGCAGGCTGCATAGTCTCTTATCTGACTGTTCCCTAGGCAGCGTCTGTGGGCCCAGTCTTCCAAGGTTATTCCACAAGTGGTAGTTAAATGGAAAAAGGGGTCTGGTTAGAGCTAGGGCATTGCTCCAAGGAAGATAACTTGACTACTTCTACTACTGTCTGTCTCCCACACTACATAACTTTCTCCTCCCCACCCCTATATTTTTCATCTCTTGCTCCCCTACCCCAAGATCCTCCTCCTGCTTTGCCTCTTTTCTTGACTTCGTTCTCAATGCTTCTGCTACAATTGCCACATAATCAATCTTTCCTCTTCCTCCCTGCTTACTAGCCCACAAAAATACTTCATAGGCCAACTGGAAGCTGCTTTTGTTTTCATGAACATGTCTGGCATTAGTTAACTGGAGTTTGCTGGATGTCCTCCCCTGCCCCAGATCTTGGGGGCTCTGCCTGGGGCCTTATAATCTAGTTTAGCAAAGCCGTCTGGAGCTCACCTCAGTTCTTCTGTTGTTGAGAACTCCTCCTGAATGACAGCAAGAATGTTATTTATTTGATTTTTATCCCACTTTTATTACTACATAAGTAACTGAAAGCAGCAAATGTATATAATACTTCCTTCTCCTATTTTTCCCACAACAACTCTGTAAGGTGGGTTGGGCTGAGAGAGTCATGGGCCCAAAATCATCCAACTGATTTTCACGCTTAAGGCAGGACTAGAACTCACAGGCTCCTGGCTTCTAGCCTGGTGCCTTAATCATTATACTAAACTGGCTTGTGCCTTTTACTATAGTCTGTCTTAGGCCCACTTTGTCAGAGAGGGCCGATGGAAGAACTGTGTGTCCTTTCCTCTGCAGAAGCCACTGGTGATTTTTTTAATGTGAAAATCTTTCTTTCATTTGCAAATCCGTCAGTCTCAGTGGGATGTTTTTCCCTTTGAACACTGCAAAGCTGTTGTGAACTGTTGTGCCTGACAAAATCTTTGTTACGTGCCAACATGCAAAGAAGAAATCTGCAAATGCCTGAAAATAGCATAAATGGCATCTGCTGGGTGTTCCAATATGGAGTGTCTTGCTCGTGATCAATTAGCTGGCTGGCCAGACCTTGTTTAACTAGGAGCTTTCTTCCATCCGTTGCAAAGTTCTGTTTCATTTATTGTATTTTGCCAGCTAAACAGTCAAGAGGCTTTCTTTTTTTTGAAAAGCCTTCCTTTATTGAAACCTCTCCAGAAATGCATGTTTTTTAGTCTGATGTGCCACAAAAAGCAGCAAACAAAATGTTTAATTTGAGGAAATGTCCATAGCACTGAACCTATAAACCTTTCTTAATGGCTGGGTTAAAATATATACAACATTAGTAAATAGATTAATATCCACCAATTTTGTTCAGCTATTATAAGAATCGTGGTGCAGTGGTTAGAATGCAGTATTGCAGGCTAATTCTGCCGGCTGCCGGCAGTTCAGTTTTGACTGGGTCGAGGTTGACTCTGCCTTCCATCCTTCCGAGATCAGTAAAATGAGGATCCAGATTGTTGGGGGCAATAGGCTGACTCAGTAAACCTCTTAGAGAGGGCTGTAAAGCACTATGAAGCAGTAGGGGAGTCAGTTAACATAGGGAATTAAGGAAAATAGAATCAAGGTGTGGTTTATATTATACATTTCCACATTTATTTGCCCTCATGCAAATTGTAAAATAGAACTCAGTAAGAAACCCACTGTGATCAATTACTATTATTATTTCTTACATTTATATGCCATCAGACTCCAGGTAAGCTCTTCAAAGTTTACCCTTATTTACACTTACTCAGACTTTTGAATAATATTCTAATTTGTGAGAACAATGCTCTAAAAAAATGGGACTTTCTCCTTTTTGTGGCATACCCATTTAAGAGCATTTTTTTTTCACTTCCCATCTAGGTATTCATAGTTTCTCCAACTTTCAGGATCAGTAATATCTTGCTTTCAAAATGTCTCTTGATCCAGCATCCTGTTTTTGTGGACAAATTCCTATTAGCTAAGAAGGCTTTCCCACTGCTCTGCCTCTCCTTCCACTCCGCTGAGCAGCATCCTATGCCAGCATGCTGATGAAGCTGTCTCCATGGAAACAAGCACATTACCACTCATTTTGACTAGCCTTCCTCTTGTTCCTGGACTATGTTCGTTTTCAAAATTCTAACCATAGATCATAACCTAAAAGTTGTGAAATCTGTGGTGTAAATCAGAAAAAGAAAGGAAGAAATATAGAACTGTCAGCAACTTCTTGGGGATCGGCCCCTTTGTCTCTGTGTAGATACATCACAAGAATCCCACAACACTGTTCCAGTGAGCAGTATTTTGCTCTAATTTTGAGTGCCAGTCACTCCCAGAAACAACATTCAGACATGATAAGGCAGCTTTTCTCCCTCCTGAGCACCCTCAAGAGATGTGGGTCTACAATTCTCATCATATAAATAAGAGCAAATTTGGAAGAGGACACATTGGAAAAGCTGAGCTAAAACTGATTTTTTTCCAGATTAGAAGGAAGCTCTCAGGGTCTGTTTGCAAGGAAGAGAATCAAATGCTTCCAAGTCAGGAACAGCACTTTCCTCAAATCACCTCTCTAGGCAGTATTCAGTGGTGAAGGCAGATATATGTGTCCTGGGAGAATGTTGCATGATACAATCTGGGTCGGTCATGGGGACCAGAGGTTTAGTCTTCTGAGCTTTCAGACTCGTGCTAGAAACCAACCCAGATTGGATCTTGCAGTATTCAACTTATTTTGCCTGCATACTTGGAAGCTGTTATATAGTTTTTCCCAGCCTGGAATCCTGCAGGAATATTGGATTGTGTCCCCCAGAACTGGGTCCAGTTGAGGCACACGTGGATGATGCCAGATTGGGTAAACTGGCTTATCTAGCAAGTTGTCATCACTACTGTCATCAATGCAGTTAACTCTTCTGATTTACTTCTCTAAAAGCCATGCATGTTCACAGCTATTTTGACAAAAAAAAATTGCAGAGATTTCTGTAACAAATTTATACATTGCACGAACAAGATCCATTTGATCTAAGAAGAGTTTACTCAAGTACCTCTTGGCAGGAGAAAATATGGAAAATCTCTATTGTTATCATCCTTTTAGATACTTTGTCCTTTTATTTTATCCACATTCTAAAACAAAGTGTTCCAAATTAATTGGCCTTACTTTGCAGAGCCGGTGTTTTTCCTTCCCACCCCTTATCTTTTTCCAGGTGTATTATCATGGGAATCTAAATGTGGATAAATAAAAACAGCCTTTCTCAAAGTGGCCCTAGTCAGATGGGTCACTGCAATTCCCGTCAGCCCCCTCAGTCTGTTTGTGCAATACTGAGGACTGATTTTTAATCCATATTTGTAGTGTTTGAATGGTTTCCATGTTGAAATGGAAGCATGAAAGAAACCTTCCCCCTTTGTCTGTGGTGAGAGAAAGGGGAGTAAAGCAAAACTGCATTCTCAATTGCCAGGTATTTTGAAAAAGAAAATCGCATTGAGAGATTACAATGTAATGAGCTATCTAGCCTAGAGGTGCATTATAGAATGAGAGGGAGAGAACATAAAGTTCCCAAATGAAAGGAAAAAAAATCTCATTTTCTAGAAGATAAAACTTTCTGAAGCGGTAGGGACAATCGTGGATCATTTAAAATCACATGTCTGGAGGCATCAGATTGGAGAAGAACTCTATTATATCACAAATCAAAAATTTATGCAAGTATTCAAGTTCTCCAGACCTCACTGTTTAGCCTACACAATTCATTGAGCTATAAACTGTGGTTAGTTTGCTCTTTAGTGTGTCATGTAAATAGAAAATTTGGATAATTGAATCAACCATGATTCAGTTAACTATGAGTGAATGTGTCATGTGAAAGTAACATAATTAAAAATAGGTGAGGTAGCAACTTGGCTGTAATTAACCACAAAGTTCCAAAGCAAAAAAAAAAAAAGTTCAAACCAGTGTGCTTGTGGTTTCAAGAAATCTTGTGGATGACATTTCAGGATATTTTGCTATTAGGAATAAAAAATGAGGATGACCAAATAACTTACATGGAGTTAGAAAAAGTAGTTGTTTTTTAGAAATACATAACCTGACAAAATAAAAATATGTAGAGCTTTTAAAAAGAAAAACCTGAAAGGATTGTTACATTCAAACAGATTATTACCGTCAATGGATGACATGAAGCTGCATCTATTGAGTTTCCACCTGGAAGAAGTGGCTGCAAGAGATTAAGACTTAAATACTTGCACTTGTCATCAGTGTGACGGTAGTGATGAGTAGAGTGTTACAAATAGATCAGAGTTTGAAGGGTTTGAATGGAATGGCAACTGGTATTATAATAAGGATAGGTCCCTGAAAATCCAGTAAATAGGTGAGTTTGGGAACATGGAAGAAGAGTTTTGGAGATTATTGTTCCTGCAAATGTCCGGGTCTACAATTTTGTCGTCTTAATGGCCTATGGTTTGTGACTGTTCTTATCTATTTGTGCATGTAAAGCTTGCAATCTTGGAAAAACAGTCCTGTTGTCTGCATTTGTTCTCTTTCTGAAGATGTGCCTAGCAGTGCTTTCACTATTAATACATGTGTTGAAACTGAACCAGTGTCTTCCATTTTGTATTTGCAATATTTTCTTAACCAGGTCTAATCAAGATCTAATAGGTATATTTGGACAATTTGCAAAGCTTTGGTAGTATTAACATTGGTTGGGTTTGTGTATATGGGGTGAAGTATGTTGTGCAAATCCAGCCATTTAAATGATATATGAAACCAGGAAAGAGTTAATTCAATAATTAAGTTAGATACAGGAAATAGCTTCTGTTGAAGGTTTCAGATGACTGGAAAGGTCTCAGAAATTCTTTATTCAAAGCTGAAACTTTGCTCATTATGCAGTGTTAGACATGATTGGGTTCATACAATGGGCAAAGTCAAAGTTTCCTTAATTGTAGCTTACAAATGAAGGCAATTATAATTATATAATTAATATAAGGTAATTATTAGAGCTTACTGATGAAGGTAAACTAATAAAGGTGATGAAGACAATGAGAGTCAGTTTGGTGTAGTGGTTTGCAGTGTTTCTCAACCTTGACAATTTTAAGGCATCAGGCTAGAAACCGGGAGACTGTGAATTCTAGTCCTGCCTTGGGCACAAAGCCACTAAGTCAGCCCTAGGAAGGAGGCAATGACAAACCAGTTCTGAAAACCTTATCAAGAAAATGGCAGGGACTTGTCCATTTGGTCTCTGAGAAATGGGCACAATTGAACAGAAGAAAAAAAATGAAGGTTCAATTGTCATAGTTTGCACAAATACTAAACCAGGGAGTGTGCTTTTTCACAATGACATGCAACACTTAGCCAAATGAAATAAAGCACACTATAGTATCTGTGGAGAAGGTTCCAATGAATAGTCTATTTTGGTTCAGGATGCTGAGGAGCCTCATTCATAGCAGTGGAGATTCCCCAGCTGTTTTTCATCTAGGAACATCTTGACCCCTCCACAGACATTTAAAAACAGGATATTTGATACTATTGCCCAAGCTGATTTGAGTTCAATTGCCAACAGTAAAGTTCTTCTTGCTGTTCAGTTATTAAAACTGAGATTGTGAGCAATATTTGAAATGCATTATTGTTACCTTTCCTTCTCGTTAGCATTAACAAGATGACAGGTACAAATGTCTGTAGGTGACAGCCAGTTGTTTAAAATCTCGCACTTCCAATACACAGTCCCTGTCTGGCTGGCAGTTTAGAGAATATCTCTCATTATCTGTTTTATTGCCCATATTATCTGCTGCATGTATTGTACTGAATACAGAAGAAAAGTGTTCTGGCTGAAATCCCATAAAATTTAATTGTTAAGGAAAACATGGAACATGGCTATCCTGTGCAACTTGGCATAAACTCTTATTGCCTAATGAAAATAATGATTTTACTCTTGTAATAATTTTTATAATTATTAACTTAACTTTATACAATTTTGCATTTAGTTCATTAAAGCAGAGGTCCCCAACCTTTTCGGCACCAGGGACTGGTTCTGTGGAAAGAGGTTTTTCCATGGACTGGAGGGGGCGTGGTTTCGTGTGCTGCCTGCATCCCATGGATGGGGCTTTGTTTGTTTGTGCGGACCAGTTGCTGGCATACCGCAGCCCGGTACTGGTCCACGGAT
Source organism: Protobothrops mucrosquamatus (assembly GCF_001527695.2). Classification (NCBI taxonomy): domain Eukaryota; kingdom Metazoa; phylum Chordata; class Lepidosauria; order Squamata; family Viperidae; genus Protobothrops; species Protobothrops mucrosquamatus. Next base: position 64,060 of record NW_015388526.1, read on the forward strand.
CGGGGATTGGGGACCCCTGCATATGTTTTATTGCATAGCTGATAACTGTACATTATATATCCGTAGGTTGGAACAATATATTAACTGAAATTTAAAAGGTACCAAAAGACAGAAAAATATTTTACTTGATGAACAGAACTTGCAGCTGTCCAGATGTGTTTTAGTGTTGATCACATTGGCAGGGCCTGCTGGAAATCACTAACATCTGGAACACCATGAACCACTAACATCTGGAACACTTCTGCTTCTTCTAGATCAAATTTTAAACTGCCAAAATGAAGCCAATTTCTTGGCTTTGTTGTTGGCTAAAAATAAGTCATTACTGGTACATGTTTTTGGTAGTAGCCGACATACCCGATGGGCTGGGCTCTGTGTCTCTCTACATTCATGTAGTATGTTGTTATCTTCTAAGAGCTCCATTTAGTTTTACATTTAGGCACTCTAACTCAATTTATTCAGGGTCCACCGAGTAGTATATGGGAGGTGAGATCCTTCAGCCACATTCTCTTTTAATGTTATTCCTTGCTCGATGGTCTCCTTCCCCCATCTTTTAATTTGATTTTGTTCTTGTGTACCCTCAAGAATGCTTATTCTTGCCATAAAGCTGTAAAAGTACAAAGAAGATTTGTACTTCTGCTGAATGAGGTACAGTAGCTTTTTCCAAACCTCTATCTGATGCTGAACTTCTATAAGGAACAACAGAGTTCCATCCTCTTCTGTCAACTCTCAAACTTTTTTTGGGGGGGGGAGGAGGAATTGGCTTCAATGGAATCTGCATGAAGATACCTGTTCTCCTCAAATACATTCTCTCCTCCAAAAAAAGGCTTCTCAATCAGTCCTTACAAAATCCTCCATAGCATTCCTTACAATCTTCTAAAATGGCTAAGATAACGTGAAGAAAAATCTAATACACAGAAAATGGGTTGAGATCTCAGTGCCAGTGAAACTCTAGCTTTTGAAGGATTATTATGCACCATTTCCTTTATTAGATTCCCTATCCCTGTAACTAGGCTTGCAAGCCTGGCAGTTTATTAGTTCCCTGATGGATCACCTTAATTTGTTCTCTCTTATTTGCCAGTGCATTTGAAGAGGTCGGAACCAGCATCTCCACCCAAGAAAGGCTCTGATGGCCAGCAACAACACCACCAGCATAGCACAAGCAAGGAAGCAGGTGGAACAGCTCAAAATGGAGGCAAATATCGACAGAATAAAGGTAAAGATTATTTAGCACTCTAATGTAACTTTGGGCTGGGATTATTCTAAAGAGGTCTTGCACAAACTGATGCGCTTCAGAGGTATTGGTGTACCCCCTTAGTATCTTCTCCAGAGGGCACTCCCATTATTTGGTTCTTGACTTACAACAATTTGTTTAACAACCACTCAGTTATGACAAAAAAGCGACTTACAACTAGTCCTGACATTTACAACCATTGCAGCGTCTCTGCAGTCACAGTATCAAAATTTGGGCACTTGGCAATCTGCAAATATTTGCAATGGTTACAGTGTCCCAGGTCATTTGTCATTTTTTTCAGGAAGCTTCCAACCCAGTGAGGGGAGTCAGCTTCATCTAACAACCACATGATTCGTTTAACGACCTCAGTGATTCACTTAATGATGGCATTGCTTAACAATGGAATTCTGGTCCCAACTGTGGTCATAAGCCAAGAACTATCTGTATTGAGAAAAGTTTATAAAGGATATTTTCATGTGAGAAAAAAATGTATTGCCGTAATAAACTTATTTGCACAAAGTATTGAAAGCATACTGGTGAGTCAGCGGCAAGAGCTTTGGGATAAATTAAGTAATCCCAAGATGTTTTGATCTCAATTTTAACATTGAAATTACCTTGGATGTTCTATAGATGGCCTCAGTTGAGAGAGTGGACTGGAATTTGCTTTGATTTTGCAGTGTCTTTTGATACTGCTGGCCACACATTTTGTGGAATCAAGGCATAGAGATGTGATGGTTCCACCAGTTATCTATGGGATGAATCCCTAAAGATAGCATTTGGGGTGATAATTCTATTTGTCACCATAGCACTTGTGAAATAAGGTCCTGCAGGTTTTTCACCTTTATGTCTTTTCATATCAGTATGAAGTTGCTGGATGAGCTCATTGGAAAATTCGAAGTGAAGCATCCTCAATCTGTGGCTGGCACCCGGCTGTACTTATCTCTGTCATCTGAGCCAAATGAATGAAAGCCAGTTGGGTCTAGTTAGTAGTTAAGGCACCAGGCTAGAAACAAATGACTGTGAATTCTAGTCCTGCCTTAGGCGTGAAAGTCGGCTGGGTGACTTTGGACCAGTTACTCCTGTCAGCTCACAGCATCAGGCTCAGGTGGCAATTCCTGTCATAATCAATGGATCAACACTTGAGCTAATCTGAAAAAAGTGGAGCCTTCACTTGCAGGAAGATGCTAGGAAATAAACTGAATCAAATTTAACCGTGCAGGTATTGGATAAAGAATAGACGATTGGATGCCTGCCAAACATTTCAACTATGCCTAAAAGGCAGTTGTATATGAAACCCAAAACATCTAGCAGATATCAGGCTATTAATCCATTCTGGACTACCCTCTGGACTCAACCTGAATAGAAACCAATACATTGAAAATGTATATAATTGGATAGTTTACATGCCTAGAAATGTGGGATACATTCTGTCCTAGGTATGACTGTACTGCTCCTAAAAGTTCATGTGTATAGCTGAGGGCTAGTAATATGCCCTTCCATCAGAGGCCTTGGGATCCCTTCTTGGTATAGCTTAGGAGGGGTTAGTCCTTGGTCAAGCAATGTCTATAACCTTAGTGGCTACCTTTCTTTCTTATACCATCTCTGGACAGGAATCCTCTATCTATGGTGGCAGATGCTCTGGTAATTCAATGTATGACTATCCAGCTAGTGTCAGCTGCATACACCAAACTATTAATAAATATATACAGATGGAAGCCTTTTCCTTTACATCAATTGTAAGAAATCTGCACCATGTGTTTGTTGGGTTTGGGGCCAAATTCAGCATGCTATTTTGACCTTTAAAGTTCTAAATGAGGTGAAGAGGCATGATATCCTAGAGAAGCTGCCTAGAAATTGATTCTTCCTCCTTAGATAGTATTAGAAATAGGTTATTGACCAAGCTTTCCAAACCTGATACTCTCCTGTTATAGTGTAACTGCATCTTCTGGAATTGCTAGTCACCATAAAGAAAGATGTCAGCCATCCTCAACCTAAGTGCCTCCCAGGTCAGTAATCACCACATTAATTAGGGCATCCTGGGAGTTGGGTGAGATGGAGTAGAATGGAGAAAGTTCATCTGTCCATGTGCATAAACATGCATGTAAAAGAGAGCATCCTCATATCCATTCATGAGAGGCGCAATGGCTCAGTGGTTAAAGACTCTGAGCTTGTCATCTGGCAAGCCCGGGTTCAATGCCCAGGTGCTGTGCAACAGAGTGAGCTTCCATTACTTGCCCCTGCCTACCTAGCAGTTCGAAAGCATGCAAATGCGAGTAGGTAAGTAAGTACCACTTTGGTGGGAAGGTAACGGCATTCGGTGTGCTTCAGCTTACAGTCACGCTGGCCACACGATCACGGAAGTATCTTTGGACAACGCTGGCTCCCTCGGCTAGGAAATGGAAATGAGTTCTGCCCCCTAGAGTCAGACTTGAATGGATAGAGGATACCTTTACCCTTATAATTATTCACATTGGCCATCTGCACTCTTACTTTTTCATGCACAGCAGTTACACCCTTATACATTTACGTGGACCTAAAACCAGGTCCCCAGACGTTCACATCATGAAGAAATGTTTGTGGGCATAGCAATTTGGCACCTCTTCATTGTGAGCAAAGGGATGTGCCTCCAGGTTTCTCACACTCTATCCTTAAACCATGGGGGATAAATGGCAGCATTTCAAAAATAATAGGAAAATATTTTGTGGCTGTGGATTAAAGTGGGCTTTTTTCAGAGTTTGTTTGTTACTCATAGCAAGTGGGGAGACAGTCCAGGTCAGTGATGGCGAACCTTTTAGAGACCAAGTGCCCAAACTGCAACCCAAAACCCACTTATGCATCATCAGGTGCCGGTTGGGTATGGCCCATTGGCTGGGCGTGGCTGCGGTAATAACGGCAGACTGGGTGGGACTAAAAAGTTCAATCAATTCCAACTTTGCAAGATCTTTTTTTTCCTGTGAGAAGTTGAAATTGACTGATTGATTGGACCTTTTTTTTTTTTGCACACGGCAGTGGAGGCCTAAAGCGAAAAGGTTTTATAAAACCCAGCTAAAGGCCTAGGACTGGGGTGATGGTGTGCGTGCCCACAGAGAGGGCTCTGAGTGCCACCTCTGGCACCTGTGCCATAGGTTCGCCACTACTGGTCCAGGTGATGTTGAGGTTCATGGTAGGCTCTCCATTGGACAGGCAGACCAGCTATGTGGATTTCACTTCTTGCATAAAAGAAGTAAAAAAAGAAGGGAATTATATTCTCCATCAGAGTGTAGGAACTTTTCCATATACACCCCTAATCTGGAAATCTTGAAATTTCCCCCCCATACTTTCTATCTCTAAGTCAGAGAGGAATCTCACTTATCATTGTCTGGAACGTTAATCTTTTTGATGCAACCTCCCCTCATAGCTATGACTGGAATCTGCAAGAGTCTAGCCCTGAGGTTTGATATAGTTAGCCTCACATGCAAAGCTCCAGATTGTACAATCTCACTCTCTTCTCCATCAGTTACTATGGCAACTGCAAGCCTCACCAGCGAAGCTCGGTGTCTTTGTAAAGAGGGCTAGAAGCACCTTGCGTATGAAAAACCTGCCACTTGCACACAAAAGCATCAGTCCAAGCTGCAACCGACAGCACTTGATCTGGGAAATGGTGTATGCTCTTTTTTTGGTGGGGGAGGGAGGGGGAGTCTCCCAAACATAAACCTCCTAAGATTATATCGGCATTTTAAATTTAGAGTAGGGTAAATTGCTGCACTTCTGAATGTAGCACCAGTCTCTCCTCAAGATTGCCATGATCAGGGCTAAGTCACCTGGATCAATGAAAAGCAATTGTTTAAGCACTGGTGGGAAATGCTTAAGATTTAAGAAAATCAGTGTTGGGCTCTGAAGGGGGGATGAGAGAGGTGTGTGTTTCTTCTGGGAGGAACAGTTGCCCACAACTTGCAGGGAAATGCAGTCACCTTCAGGATTGTGAGCCCGCCAAGAAAAAATTGTGCTAGGCTCAACATAGTCCATATAGATTGCTCACAGCTACAACCACTTGGCCCTTCAGTTCCTTCAGTGTCTTTCCATTTGCTCCTTCAGAACATCCCTCTTTTGACTTCTCTTCCCATTTATCATTCCCCTGTCAATGTGGTCAGCCATGACTCTGCTCCAGCCAGCCTTGCCTCTACCTGCTCTCCTCTGAAGCCCCAAAAGAGCATCCATGGAGAGCTGTCAAAATGGCAGCCATGACAACACAATTGAACCTGCCATTTATTTACACACATCACATACCATGCACATAAAAAAAGGGCAAGACTTGATCCCTTTTGATACTCTGCAAATGTCCCTGAACCTCAAGCCTTTGATCCCAAGAGTTTTGCTGTTTGAAAACTGCAGCCACGAGAGACCCAGGGCTGATTCCCTCTAGGTTCCCTGGGACTTTATCTGTTTGTTCCCCAAGAAGGCAAGCAATCTAGGGAGATTCCTGCATTACAGGCAGAATATGATAAAGTAGTCAGCTTGAACCCAACACATATTGATTTGGTTGCTTGCAGCTTGCATTTGCTTTGCCAAGACTTCTGGTCTGCCTCTCTAGGGCAGGGGTGTGAAACTGCCGGCCCGCGGGCCGGACACGTCACCAGGAAACTGCGCCCACCCCATTGCCGGCAATGGAGAAAAAGTTCCGATATGTCGCGCGATGTCACATGACATCACGAGTTTGACAGGTCTGCTCTAGGGGAAGCAGCTCAGATGGTCATCACTTTCTGACAGCTTACCAACATCTCAGCTAAGCACCTTCAGTGATTTTTTCATTGCTCTTTAGTGGCAGAGGAATAAATCCACAATCAGACTCCCCCTCCTGTAGCATATGCCAAGAACAATATGGGATTTGGGACTAGCTTTAGGATACACAGTCCCTTGAGTTTAATCCATTGATTCATTTGCAAGAGCAGGGAACCTGGGGCCTAGAGATGGGATTGAGATGGGCTATTTCCCTTGACATTAATATGAAATAAAATGAGAGACGATTTTTAATATCTTTCTCTCCTGAAAAAGGAGAGGTTGCTTTTAATGATCTTTGTAGCAGATGACATGCCAATATAAGGGAATGTATTTGCCTTTTTGAAAAAAAGGCAGCTTGTGCAGTCGTGGCATTCAGCTGGTTCGCATCGGTTCGGTAGAACTGGTAGCTAGTTTTTTGTTGACTTTGGCGAATTGGCTGAAGCCCTAGCCCTTTTTCGCAAGGCCCAGAATGGACTACCAGAAGTGTGTAAATGCCACTTCCGGAACTCTGTTCTGAGCCTGGGAAGCCTCCCAGGCCCAGAACAGCCTACCGGAAGTGCGTGAACACCGCTTCCAGAAGTCCATTCTGGGCCTCAGAGGCCCAGACCCAAAATGGACTTCCGGAAGAGGCATCCACGCAGAGAACCAGTTGTTCAGGTATTTGAATCCCACCACTGAGCTTGTGACACATAAATGCTTGACATCGTCGTAGATCCTGTTGGCACAAAAGGTCATTTTCATTTTGTGCAGAAAACTTAAAAGTGTGTAAACTCAACCTCTTCACTTGGATGAGACATTAGAGTTCAGCATCTAAAAGTTGAATTTCCTAACTTGAGCAAGACACTATTGAATAGCTTTTCCTGTGTGAGTCACTTGGTGATAAAATTCTCACATGCTAAATCACAAATCTGTGCTAATGAGCCATGGTTGAGTTCCCATAGCACCATGTCGCCAGAAACCATATTGTAGTTTAACATTGGTTGCCTGGTAAGCATAGGTTGTTGGGGTAAAAAACCGAAGGATCCTGATATTGCAAGATATGTGGAGATTGAGATGGGTTTAAAGAAATGAGTTTGTGCAAGATAACTAAGCTAAAACAAGGCATACTACAACAAGGTTTAGCAAAATGAACTTCAGCTAGTCTTTCTTCTAAGAATGTGTTTGGCACTAATAAAGGAGAATATTTGTAGCTCAGGGTTGAATTGTGGGGTCCTTAGTGATCTCTGAGCTTGGTTGTTTTCTTGCAGATGTTTCATTACCCAAACTAGGTAACATCATCAGTGCTCTGCAGTGCTGTAATTTGGTTAATGAAGTCTGCACGAAAACAATCAAGCTCAGAGACCACCAAGGACTCTTCAGTTTATTTGGCGTTTCCTTGGCCAATTGGCTGCACATCTTTGCAATTTAAGAACAGCTACTGTGGAATACCAAAAGAATATAAACCCTCTTTTTATTTGCAGGTATCCAAAGCTGCAGCAGACCTGATGGCGTACTGTGAAGCCCATGCCAAGGAAGACCCCTTATTAACTCCTGTCCCTGCTTCAGAAAATCCATTTAGAGAGAAGAAGTTCTTCTGTGCCATTCTGTAAACCTCACAGGAGCCTGACTCCAATTTGGGCTGCCCTGGACACTGATGTAGAGATTTTTCAGCAACGTGGACCAGTTTCTAGAGTCCACTTACTTTAAGAAAAATATATCAAACCACCTGAAAGTTTACAGAGAAGTGCATGATAAAAAAAAAGTGAATTCCTGCCTTCTTTGGAGAACGAGTTAATAACGATGTTGACCTACATCAAGAAGCTAAAGATCTTGACATCTGCAGAGTTGCCTGGAGGAGGAGGAGGGAGGGGGGAAATGTGTAAAAGAGTACATTTAATTTTCACTTTTGCTCTAGCCAAACCAAACCCTGTTGTCTTTCTCTGAAACAAAAATGAGGGTGCGCAGAGCAAGGTTGCAAATGATGCAATGGGGTATGTGTATGTAACCTCGATTATTTTGTTTTGCTTTCCCCAAATGTCACTCTTATTTATGTTGAAATGTAAAATAATTGCAATGGGTTCAATTTATTCTAACGTTCCTTAGTGTGGAGTATTGTGTGTATTTAGCATTTTAGAGTAGTGCCACACGAGGGGGCGGGGTGGGCAGGGATCCAATTGCAGTAGCCTGTCAGTCTAAACATTTTATCAAAGGTTTAGTTGAGACCGTCTCCTTGCTTTTCACAAGCCTACGGGCTGTCTTGTGCATTCCTAGCATACTTAGTATTGCTGTTTTCTAACATTTGTATTTGGTAGCTTTTGTTCTGCTAGTAAAATGTATGTTGTATTGGATTCTGCGGGTTTTTTATTTTTGTATCCCCCCCTTTATTATTTTTATAAATCTCTCAATACAGTGAACATACCTAATACTCCTTCCTCTCCTCCTATTTTCCCAAAACAACAACAGCCCTGTGAGTTGTGTTGGGCTAAGAGTGAGTGACTAGCTCAAAGTCACCAAGCCAGCTTTCATGCCTAAGACGGAACTAGAACTCAGAGTTTCCCAGTTTTTAGTCTGGTGCCTTAACCACTAGATCAAACTGTTCTCTTCACCTTATTTTCCAATGTTTTCTGCTAATAAGCCAAGAGTGAGCAAATTTCAACCTTAAAACAGATTTGTTTTGGTGGTAAACCATGATTTATGGTTTATTGTTCAGAGCACAACCAATATGTTTTTTTTCAATACAAGGCTTAAATAATAGCTTAGAGAAATCCAGTTATTGTCTGGGTTCGTATGATATGATTACCTGGGGTTAACTGGTTTATTCAGTTAATGTTCTGGGTTCATCTGAGATAATAAAGTATACTGATGTAAAACTAACAAGATAGATAGGTTCACACAATGTACTAAGCTTAAAAAGGGTTGTAATTCAATTTGTTCTGTGACCAGCATATGTTCAGGAATTGAAGAATGAAATTATAAGAGAAATTTGACAGAAGAATCAATCAATTATCCAGACATGTGGAGGTTAAACTACCTTCTATTGGGAATGCTTTAAGTTTGATTTCTGTATTAAATAACAGGTGGGTCTCAATTGGCCCTTTCTATTGTATGATTCTTTGTGAGCAAAAATATACAGTAGAGTTATGTCTTTAATTTTCTAGATGCCACTCAACTACAGCTTTTAAAAGTTCCAGCCAACATGGCTAAAGATGAGCAACACTCGGAGCTGGGGTTCTGATCTCTGCTTTAAAGCAGCCTGAGTAACTTTAAGATGTGTGGATTTCCAACTCCCACCATTTCCCAACCAGCATGCTGATTGGGGAATTCTGGAGGTTGAAGTCTACACATCTTAAAAGTTGCTGAGGTTGAGAAACACTGCTTTAAGGTCCCCTTATGTTTGGTAGTGTTTGGCCAAATGTTCTGACAGGATGTCTTTACACAAAACACATTTCTTGTCTGTACCAGGTACATAGTATTAGTATTAGTATTAGTAGTAGTAGTAGTAGTAATAATAATAATAATAATAATAATAATAATAATAATAATAATAATAATAATAATAATAATAATAATAATAATAAAGTTGGAAGGGACCTTGGAGGTCATCTAGTCCAACCCCCTGCTCAGGCAGGAAACCCTATACCATTTCAGACAAATGGCTGTCCAGTCTCTTCTTAAAAACTTCTAGTGTTGGAGCATTCACCGNCACTGATTTAGTGAGGAGATCATTGACCTTTCAGTGGGGCTGGTTTCCCAGAGGAGAAGCTGTAACCTAATTCTCTGCTGTTTCTTGCATTATTGTGCAAATGATGGCTGCTGGTTAGTCAAATGGGATTTAATCTGGTTTCGTCCTTGGTCTTCTGTAAAATCCATACCTTGCCTTGTGACAAGCTTGAGCAAAATGCAAAATTGACACATATGCTTTTAGGCCTTGATTAGTGAGATATACTTCAGTTTAATTTTGGGCATTAAACAACCACTTAACTAACATGATAGAATCTTCTCAGGGTAATGTACACTTAATGTTTTATTACAGTAGGAATAAATAAAAAATCCAGAAATAATTATATATATATATACACACACACACATACACAAACACAATATCCAATATTATATAAAATGCAAAATAAAATATACCTCCAAAAATGCAGGTTAATCAACAATCACAGAAAAACAGCCAACACTTAGACTTGCATACCACTCTACAGCCCTTTCTGAGCGGTTTATAGAGTCAGCATGTAGCCCCCAACAATCTGGGTCCTCATTTTACTGACCTTGGAAGGATGGAAGGCTGAGTCAACCTTGAGCCCATCTGGATCGAACTCTAGGCTGTGGGCAGCCTGCAATACTGCATTCTAACCACTGAGCCACCAGTCAGAAAACCTACCTAGACAAAGTGGCAGAGGACAATGATGCTACCTTGGGATCTCTCATTCCATTTCAGACCTTAAAAGTGTCTTAAGTCAAGGTTAGGACTCTATGCTGGGTCTGTTTTAGCCATGGTTTGTTAGATGAGCCAACTGTTTGAATTTACATAAGCCATGGTTTACAAATTACAATATTAGGATTCATACAATAAGGCAAAACCAAACAAATTATACATTATTTTTATATTTACGTGTTGTGCGAATTCAGTCTATCAATACAATTAGAATGATCACACACTATACCACGTTAAAATGTGATTGACCAGTTCATGTGTGTTAACACAACAATCTTAGCCAGATCAGGTAACTAGCAGTTTCATTTGCAAATATAGCAAGTTTTATTAATGTTAACCTTGGTTAGTTTTGTTTTTGTGGCACTGCAGGTTGTGCTAAGCCAGCCCATTTGGCTAGCTTATTTGAATTTCTAAAACTTGATTGATTGAATAACTAAGCTAATGTGTAAATGCAGCCAATATTTGCAAGAAGTCAGTATATTTAATGGTCTAATGTGTTATGTTAATCCATTTAAATCAGTAAACTCTGGGGTGGTATATTATAGAAACAGAATCTTCCAGAACCAAGCTAGATCTTTACTTCAGATCTTTTCTTGAAACTTATGCATTACTTTGAATAACCTTCCCAAACCATCTCAGATGTGATGTAAAATATATGGCAATACATCTGGAGCAGCACAGACTGACTAGTTATAATGTAGTGCTAGGGTCCAGTTAAGAACTAAAGTTCTTGCCATATTGTGTAACATCTTGCACAGTTTACTATAACAGTACATTATAGTAGGAAATGTCTGGCAGGTTGAGAAAAAGCCCTCTGGAATATCACTCAGACATGGAGGACAAAAGAGGCAGATGCCGCCTACAATATTTCATGGCGTTTGACATCCTATATTTTTTACTGTAGGAGTAAATGTTTTATTACTTTCAGCTACTTAGAGAAAAATTCTGATGAAAAAGCTACTTCTAATGAAAAAGAGCCTAATTTGTATGCTATCAGATATACTGTAGTAAACATGCATTTTTTTGACATTAGTCCACTGAAAAAGAAGTTCAAAATCTCCCAGACACACATTCAGATAAATTGCAGGGTATGGAGGGGGCTATGCAATGTCTTGGACTTTCTTGGGATTTCCTTCTTCCCACCCCCCAATCTCTTTTCAAAGTGATGGATTATGTTGTACGTGATTTAAAGTTTTTCCTACTAACTAATCTGCTGTTAATGTGGATAGTTACTTAAAGGCAGACTTAAATTCCCCTCTGAAACCCTAAATCCAGAGTAGGCAAGTTGCTGTTTCTGACTGTACTTCATATCATCTCTTTTCAAGTTGGCCAGCTGATGAGAGGAGCTGAAATCCAGTTATTTGGAGAATGTCTGCTCACTTGCCCCTGCTCTGTCATTCTGGAAACCAAAAGCTGTACTTAGAATGCATGCCTCAGCCAACCCTGCCTGCCTATAAAAACGGAAAAATCTGGTCATACCATAGGGCCTGGATAAATCATTCTGTATCTGATTAATCTAAGCACACATGGTCAGCAACTTTCTTCTGATCACATACAAAGCAAGATCTTCAAGGAAGATGGTTGCTGTGCACTTCCTATATAAATTAATGCCTTGCTGTGACACTACTACTTCGCATAACTGGAACATAGATCTATCTAAAATTGCAAACTTCTTGAAAAGCCCTCTAGTGGACAATTTGGGTAAATGCCAATCAAGAACTCACAGCAATTACTGTTTCCCTGAAAATAAGACCTACCTCGAAAATAAGCCCTAGCTTGATTTTTACACATGTGCCCAATATAAGCCCTACCCCAAATATAATCCCTACTTAAGACCCCGCCCACTCCGTTGCACCTGGTTGAACGAGGTGGGGTGAGACGCACGGGTATAAATCAAGCTAGGGTGTGGATGGGAGATGAAGCTGCCCCACGTGCCACGGACCCACTTACCTTAGGACAGTTGCGGCCAGGCCTCCCATGCTGGTCCACTTCTTCTGCGGCTCTTGCATACGTTGCCCTCAGCCTTGGTTTCGCCATCAGAGGCATTCAGAAAAGGCCTCTGCAGCTGATAAACGAACTCCAGATTGATGCGCACAGCACCTCTCGGCCTCCATTTCGGCTTCTAACAACGAAACGGAGGCCAGGGGGCACCACACGCATCAATCCAGAGCTTGTTTATCAGCTGCAGAGGCCTTTCCTGAAGCCTCTGACGGCGAAACGGAGGCCAGGGGCACAGTGAGCGGCCGCAGAAGTGGGCTGGCCAGGGAAGGCATGTGTCAGGGTGTGGGAGGCCTGGCTGCTATGGTCCTCCTGGTTCAGGCATTACACTAAGCTCTAAACTATGATTTATAATGTCTTGTGTACACAAAATACATAGTACGACTTCACTTTGACTTAACATAACGGTGTTCCAGTATCTAAGGGGCTGCCACAAAGCAGAGGGGGGCAGCCTATTCTCCAAAACGGGAAAAGGCAGGACAAGAAGCAGTGGATGGACTAATCAAGGAGAAAACCAACCTAGAACTAAGGAGAAACTTCCTGACAATGAGAACAATTAATCAGTGAAATGGCTTGCCCTCAGAAGTTGTGGGTACTCCAACACTGGAGGTTTTAAAGAAGAGATTGGACAACCATTTGTCTGAAATGGTACAGGGTTTCCTGCCTGAGCAGGGGGTTAGACTAGAAGACCTCCAAGGTCCCTTCCAACTCTGTTATTCTGGCCATGGCCAGGAAAGTGACTGGCCCAGGGATTGACAGTGCTGCCTTTTTCAGGTGCATTCAGTGCATCCACCTGCACTGCTAGCTCCACCTCCTGGACTGCCCCATGATGCTACTGCAGCCCCCTCTTCCCCGCCTCCAACAGTTGTGAATGCTCCAACACTGGAAGTTTTTAAGAAGAGATTGGACATATGTCTGAAATGGTATAAGGTTTCCTGCCTGAGCAAGGGGTTGGAGTAGAAGACCTCCAAAGTCCCTTTAACTCTGTTATTCTATTAACATGACATCCAAACCAATAATGGTGATGTGTAAATCATGGGGGTTTTCTGTTTAGTGGGGGGGGAGAGATTTCTGCCCCCCTCCAGGTATCTTCTTTGCAACCCAAAGGCTACCAGCAATGTGGATAAGGCAAAAAATGTTACCGGGGGGAGGATTAATAGTTAATGTTGGTGAGCAGTAGAAATTTAAAATGTCTTCATAATCTTTAGTTCATGTGACATTACAATTACCTAAGTTCGTATATATCATGAATTATCAACAACCATAGCTGAGTACATATACCAAGTAAAAACTAAAAACCCAATTAAAATATGGTGAACTCCCATCATTGATCCCAGTATGATACTACTTTAATATCCAAAGATGCAAGCTTCTGCAAGCTATGATTATAAAAGTCAAGCACAGTGAAAAATTGGGAGTAAAATTAAATAACAAGAAAACCAATCTAATGATAACTGGCACAGCTGCCACTCTTAGAAATGACAATGAAGGTACCAAAGTGGAGGGTGGGTTCTACCTTCTAGGATCAACCATCAACAATAAAGGAATAACCAGTCAAGAAATATTCCACAGACTAGTACTTGGTAGAGCAGCCATGAAGGCTTTAGGAAAGATATTAAATACTCTGATACAATTGGTATTCCTTGTGATACTTTATGGAAGCAGAAGTTGGACTTAAAGGAAGCAGGATAGAAAGAGTATTGACTCTTTTGATGTTGCAGAAGACTCCTGAGAATACAATGCACAGCCAAGAAAACAAACTGATGGATCATGAAACAAATCAACCCAGAGCTGATTCAAGACACAGCTGATCAGGCTCAATTATTGTGCTTTGGATACATTATGCAAAGACCTAGCTTTTTAGAAAAGGCTCTAATGCTGGGGAAAGATGCTGACCACCAGCAAAAATGGATGGACTTAGTTACAGTAGCAACTGATGCACCATTGGAAGACTTGAAGGACCAGGTTAGGGACAGATCATCATGAAGAAAATCTATCTTTGTCATCACTTAAAAATAAGCTGATCTGATAGCACGTAACTGTAATATTAATTTCATTTTTTTGCATTTCTTCTGTAATACAGTGTTCTAATTCATTTTGTGTTGCTTTAAGTTCTTGGTATTTTACTGAATGTTCTAATTTGCATTATTATATAGAATACATCTTTACCACCATTTAGCTGACCAGAATAGGAATAATTAATAAGTAATTTTGGTGAGAAATTAGAAAACAAAATAACACTTCTGCTATTATAATACTTGTAAATTATTTTGCAGGATCATATACATATGAAAATAAAATCCAGTGATTAAATTCACAAAAATTAACAAAGTATAGTGAGTTGATTGCATACAATTACAAAGCCCCAAATAAAGTGGTTTAACTCATACTAAACCAAATTTAGTACATTTAACATTCTGTACAATTAATTTAAAAAATTGCAATAACACCAATCGAAACAAGCTCTAGATCTAGTTTTTTTTTTTCTTCCGTTCAATCGTTCAATTTTTTCTTCCGTTCAATTAGCATCAGGTCTGCAGCAAGGCTGCTGTGAAAACACAAAAACCCTCCCTGCATCATGACTGATAGGATTTGCTATAAAAATTAGATAAGCACAGTATAAAAAGTGAACCCTGCAACTAAGCAAGATAAGCACTAAGAAGAAAATACAGGTATGAAAAGCCCTCAGTGTATGTTTACATTATGTATATGTAAGTTATTTTGCTTGTTTCTTTGTTCTGTATTGTTTAACTAAATAAAGGCCAAGAAACAATTAAAAACCTTTGTAACATAGTTTAAGTTTTGGGACGTTTGATCCAGCTTAGCTTTTAAAAATTATCCAAAGGAAACATAACATAGTGAAATCACCCTCATCTTTACAAGAAAATTCAGCAAGCAAAAAATAGGATCATCAACTAACACCCATACTTGTTCATATTGTTATAACTCCCTTCATTCCCCTGAATTATAACCTATTACATTTCTTAAAACAATTCATCCCCATGCATTAACAAGCGTTCAAACGTTAAGACATGGGGACTTCAATTCCCAGAATTCCCTAGCCAGCTTGCATTCTGGAAGTTGAAGTCCACATGTCTTAAAAGTAGCCAAGTTTGAGAAACACTTGTTGATGCACATTTCGAACAAGACACAGATAATCCACTACTGATGTTTTTTTGCTCCCCGCATCTGCCCTTCCCTGGGCGGGGATTTCTTTTTTCGAGTTGCCCTTTTCTTTGCAAGAAAGGAGATGGCGTACCGGGCTCTAATCATAGCTGAGATGAAAATTCTGCAAGGACAATTCGGGAGCGAAACAAAAGCTACCCTAAGAACGGAAACAAGCCTTGAAAATCCTAGTTTTAAAAATCTCCTTTCCCTTCCTGTCCAAAGACTAGGTCTTCCATCTTCACTGGCTCCTGCTGTGGTCAGTCAAACCGTTTACCAATCATTTCCTCTCTTTTTCTCCCATCGTGTTAGTCCCGCTCACCAGCCGTGACGCGCGTCCTTGAAAAACAATGATTGGCTACTGCCAACTCTCCCTCTAGTTCCCGTAACCGAGTCGCGCAGGCGCTCTTTCTTTCTCAAGTCTCCTCTAGCCGTTTGTTGGTGATTGAAACGCTCCTTGATTAGACGTCGTCTCGGCTCGAAAGACTCTCGCCTAGAGAGCAGCGCCATGTTCCGGCGGAAACTGACGGCGCTCGACTACCACAACCCGGCCGGGTTCAACTGCCGAGGTGAGGGAAGCCGTTCCCAATAGGCCGCAGTACAAACCCATCGTCTCATTCATGGCTGGTTAGCTGCTGTTGGCATTTTGATACGCATGCGCGAAGCCCCTTCGCTTTCTCCCAGACAAGAGAATGGTTGCGTTGACCGCGTCCCTTCGGTCCTTTTTTTCGCGTCCCCTCCCCTTAAAAGCTGCTTTCTCGTGATGCCCTCCAGGTATAAGCAACTACCGTACAGTTCCCATCACTTAGTTCAGTGTTTCTCAACCTTGACAATTTTAAGGCATGTGGACTTCATCTCCCAGAATTCCACAGCCAGCAATGCTGGCTGTGGAATTCTGGGAGATGAAGTCCACATGCCTTAAAATTGTCAAGGTTGAGAAACACTGACTTAGTTAAACCAAGCCAGGGGGATTCCTTCTTTGTAATCAGCCATATTTTGAGAGTACCAGCTTAGGAAGCACTTTGTTAAGTAAGTGCTCACGTTACCCAGCGTGTACAAAAGTTAGGTTTGTATTGAACATAAGCATTTGGTATCTGCCTGGGTACCAGCCCCAGGTGGAGTTTCCCGAAAAGAGGTTGAAATTAATTACCATAAACCCTGCAGTAAATAGCTCCTGAAACTACAATGAGGCCTCAGGGACGCAATTCCACACTTGTCCTCCAAAACTGGAACCGAAGTTGAACAGCTAAAATCTTCTCTTTCAGGTGGTATCACGGGCAAAATAGGAGTTAAAGAAGAGAGATTTGATCGATTCTTTGCTTCTTAACTATGTTGTTATTTTAGAACTTAGAATAGGGGTGTCCAACCTTGGCAACTGTGGACTTCAACTCCCAGAATTCTCCAGCCAGGTTTCCAATACTGATTGATAAGGTTATCAGTCTCCATCTCTAAAGAAAGCTATAGAGAGATACGACTTTAAAACTGTAAGCTGCCTTACGGAGCAATAATATATGACTATATTGCATTAAAATGGATTTGTACTTTTAGAAATGTATTTATTAAATTAAATTAGACAGCATCACCACCAGATGGATTCGTAGCTGGCTGACTGGCCATACTCAGCATGTGGTCCTCAGTGATAATGATAATCAAGCAACGAATCAGCGAACACCTAGAGGCAAACAAAGTCATTACCAAAAGCCAACATGGTTTTGTCAAAAACAAAACATGCCAGACAAATCTTACTGCATTCTTTGACTAGGTGACAAAATTAGTGGACCAGAGGAATGCTGTGGATATAACTTACTTGGACTTCAGTAAGGCATTTGATAAAGTAGACCACAACCTACTACTTGATAAGATAGAAAAATGTGGGTTAGACAGCATCACCACCAGATGGATCCGTAGCTGGCTGACCGGCCGTACTCAGCGTGTGGTCCTCAATGGAACCGCATCTACATGGAGGGAAGTGTGTAGTGGGGTGCCCTAGGGCTCTGTTCTGGGCCCAGTGCTCTTCAACATCTTCATCAACGATTTGGATGAGGGGATAGATGGGGAACTCATCAAATTTGCAGACGACACCAAGCTGGGAAGAATAGCCAACACTCCAGAAGACAGGCTGAAGATACAGAAGGATCTTGCTATTAATTATTGTATCTTCTAGATAATAGAGAATTTAGTATAATAGAAAGAATTTTACAAGGATTTCTTTTAATTTAAGGAAAAGTATTTTTTATGATGTGACTTGTATTTATTTGTTATTGTAGATGAAACAGAATTCCGAAATTTTATTGTTTGGCTTGAAGACCAGAAAATCCGACACTATAAAATTGAAGATAGGGGGAATTTAAGAAACATCCATAATGCCACAGAATGGTCAAAGTCCTTTGAAAAGGTAGTATTATATTTAATGTGGATGGTATCTGTTTTACTATAGCAGCACATTACATGCTGATTGATTAATTCGGACTAGATTTGATGAGAGCACAGAAAAGTAAAATTAAGGTATTTTCACTGGCTGTAGCATTTTTTGTATAAACTTACAAAAGTATGGACATACTAATTTGGTTTCTATAACTACATCAGAGGTCCCCAACCTCTGGGCCATGGCCCACTACTGGACTGCAGCCTGTTTGAAACCAGGCCATGGGAGAAATGGGCAAGCGTGTGCGTGCGAAGTTCTACTTGTGCAAGCAGAGGACACTTGCTCTTGCATGCAAAGCTCTGCTAGTGGAGCTTTGCCCACGAGTGTAGGTGTCTCACTCGTGCAAGCAGAGCTTCGCACGCGAGCACAAACACCCTCCACTTGAGTGCAAAGCTCCATTTGTGCGAGTGGAGAGTGCACGTGCCACTTGCACAAATGGAGCTGTGTACGTGCGCCTGCCACTCACATGCCTCTGCCCCCTCACCAGGCCAGGCCACCAAGCTGGATAGGTTGAGGACCTCTGAACTACATTGACAGTTGCAATATAAGTCTGCAACATACTTAAAAAAAACAAGAGTGTAATTTAGTAGTAAGGAAAATCTATTTGCCTGGATACTGCTAAAATAATCCAGGATGGATGCCTATAGACACTATTTGCCCAATTTGTGATACATTGTTATATTTTTTTCCACACAATTGGTAGCCTCCTGCACCACCAGAATAGTGGGTATAAATTGTATAAATTCATTACAGAGTAGGAAATGTGTGAGAGGTACCAACTAAGAATTCACTATGCTAACAAGTAATTTGGAGTTGAGATTAGGAAAGATTTAGGAGTACAGCAGCAGTAAATGGAAAAAATATTGTAGCAGAATTAGAATATAAACAACCGAGAGTTAAAAATAAATATTGTTTTGCTCCATGACTCTGTGTACATTTGGAACTGTGTTCAGGATCTTATTACCCAATGAAGCACACTTCATAGCTAAGGAAAAGTTAGGTGAAAGGGATTTACAGGACTGGTCCTATCCATACGGCCATGCCTTTTTAATGTTTGTGGCATAGAATAAGATCACAAGAAAGTATTTTCCAAGCTATTTCATAACACATAGAAGTATCCTTTATCTTTCAAAAGTAGATATTAAATGCTTTTGACACAAAAAGTGCTGAACTGTCTTGGTTTAGGTATGGCAGCAGCAAGTTTTTCCCCCCCTGATTAAAGATGCTTTATTCAGTGCCAGATCTCTGTTAAGGTGTTCACCAAAGTGAAACCTATGGCTTTTAAGATTTGTTGTTAATTGAAATGTTTGATTTAAACTTGTTTTTTTAACAGTACCTTAAAGATGTGAATTGTCCCTTTACTGTACAAGAACGGCAAGAAACCATTGATTGGCTTTTGGGATTGGCAGTTAGGCTTGAGTATGGAGACAATGGTATGCTGGACTTTTTAATCTTCTCTTGAATAATAATAATAATAATAATAATAATAATAATAATAATAATAATAATAATAATAATAGAGTTGGAAGGGACCTTGGAGGTCATCTAGTCCAACCCCCTGCTCAGGCAGGAAACCCTATACCATTTCGGACAAATGGCTGTCCAGTCTCTTCATAAAAACTTCCAGTGTTGGAGTATTCACCGCTTCTAGAAGCAGGTTGTTCCACTGGTTAATTGTTCTAACTGTCAGGAAATTTCTCCTTAGTTCTAGGTTGCTTCTCTCTTTCGTTAGTTTTCATCCATTGCTTCTCTTTAGCATTCAGGTACTACTTATAGTGCAATGCTCTAAAAGAGTATTTTTCAACCTGGGCAACTTTAAGATATGGTGGTCCAACTCCCAGAATTTGCCAGCCAGCCCTAGCTCCATCCATTGAAGTTAAAGTCCACACATCTTCAAGTTGATCAGGCTGAAAAAAAGCCACCCTAGAGTCAGGTATTTCAGAAAACCTGATCTTCTGCCAGTTCACTGCAGAAAGGATAGATTGGGAAATGCTCACTTATTTCTTTACAACCATTTTCTCTACCAGCTCTCCCCTCCCCCAGCACGGGCATTGAGCAGACAGCTAACAAACTATGAATTAACAATTTCACTTTATGCCCATTACATTTTTTATTGCAAAAAACTTATCCACCAATTTGCAGTTATTTCGCTGATACTGTGACCCAGTTCTCTACTAAAACTATAGTTCTGTCCTTTGATATTTTTTTTTCTGAATTTGGACAAGCTGTCCAGTATTTTAAAGAAAATGTTGTTTGCTGTCAATGAACATGATAATAGATGCTACTTAGGATTCATTATTAGTAGCAATTAACAAGAACTTACAGTGAAATTTTTGGACAATGTAGACAGCTGCGGCTGTTATGCACATGCTGTTCTCGAATTAGAAGAATAGTATAATGCTTATTTCCTTTGCTCTGAGGCTTTCTTTCATTTTGAGCTTTTTCTTTGTATTGTGGCCCATACCGGTAGTTATGCATTGAGTGAACTGGCTTTTCTTTTAACAGCTGACAAATATAAGGACCCTACACCAGAAGGGCCTAAAGATGCAGATAATGCAGCCAAAAATACAGAACCCCTGATAAACCTGGATGGTGAGTAAAGATACAGCTTAATTTTTTCTTAGTGTGAAATATGCATCAAAAAAAGAATTAACCTGTACCTATGTTTTTCTTTTTTTACAGTGAATAATCCTGATTTTAAAGCTGGCGTGATGGCTTTGGCAAATCTTCTTCAGATCCAACGTCATGATGACTATTTGGTTATGCTTAAG
This sequence comes from Protobothrops mucrosquamatus, assembly GCF_001527695.2. NCBI lineage: Eukaryota > Metazoa > Chordata > Lepidosauria > Squamata > Viperidae > Protobothrops > Protobothrops mucrosquamatus. The sequence goes on from NW_015388526.1 coordinate 84,828, forward strand.
GTTAGTTTATTAATGAATTATTCCACTAACAGTAATTTAACGTCTTTAAAAATGATTTGGGTAAACTTGCTGACTATTCTCTTCTCCACCACCTTTAGTATTTATATTATTTGACAGCCATGAAAAATTTGAGGTGGACAACATAGCTTAAGAAAGAGACTCCTAAGCCTGTTGGTTAGATGCTGCCTTGAAACCTAATGCCCTGTTTCTAAAATATCTGCTCCTGGGGATGTGTGTTTTTAGAAGTTTCTCCTTTTCCAGCATCTTTTCTTTTTAGTTGTTTTTCCTATATTTAAGCTAAACACATGTTTCAGTAACAGGATGATCTTTTTTCACTTGCTAGTTGTATCTAAAACTATCCATAGTGTTCTTTACTCTTTTAAAATTCAATTTCTGAAAGAAAGTTTAGCTCAAATATAGGAGAAAAACTACCAACTATAAGAGTAACTCAGTTGAAGGACAGTTTCACAAGACTCCCAATGATTTCATTTCAGAAGAAAAAAAATGCATCTGGATTCTAAGTAAATGCAGTTTGAATTATAGGCCTAGCGTTGTTTGCTTTTGCCCGTCCCTGCTTAGGGCAAATTTATGCCTGCTTGTTGATTCATTTTGGTTAATTATTTGGCTGATCGTGTGCAATACAGGTTTTGCACTGTCTTGAATTAAGACTGGT
>NW_015388526.1:86837-89988 GCF_001527695.2 Protobothrops mucrosquamatus
GGTAAAGAACAGCTGCCTCATACTAGCTCAGTGTTTCTCAACCTTGACAATTTTAAGGCATGTGGACTTCAACTCCCAGAATTCCACAGCCAGCATTGCTGGCTGTGGAATTCTGGGAGTTGAAGTCCACATGCCTTAAAATTGTCAAGGTTGAGAAACACTGTACTAGCCCCTACTAAATTCCTTTAGAAGGATTGGTTGGTTAAAAACAGCAACAGTCCCCACAAGCATGCAGGAAAATTATGGAATAAAATCCTTTTGCAGAGGTAGCCCAGGAAGGTCATTCGGGCCATTGATCCACATGGATAATTTTATATGTTCATTTTAATTGAGTGATGAAAGCAAGTTATTTATGAGACAGCTTCTTTGTAGAACAAATTATTTTTTAAATTCTATGTATTTTATTTTGAATTTCTTAACTTCTGAAGCCGCCCTGCCTATAAGTATATGGTTGGTATTGTTCAGCTAAAGTTTTTGCAGGTATGGACAGCAAAATCCCTACACTTGATGATCCAATAATTGGATAATTGGAATGTTCTTAGGAAACATTTACACAGTTCAAGCACAGCAAATTATCTTCAGTCTAGATCGTTACTGCAAAATCAGTAGGAAGTGCCAGATTCAAATTATACAAAGTAATTTGTTTTCCACTTGTGCATAACATTTTGTTTCAGTGATGAGTTTCCTGTCTTTTTCTTTAAGGGTTTGCCTGTCGCCTTAGATAAACATATTCTTGGCTTTGACACTGGAGGTAAGTGATTCTCCACTTGCACTCTCTAAGTCTCTTCCTTTGGCCTTCCAGCCTGATGCCATTTACCATTTATTCAGGACAATCCCTTTTCTTCAAGATTGTGCTACTTTAGCAGAATGAGTTTCCCTTATATGCAGAGATTTATTTTTAGAAAAATGTGCTCATTTGCCAGCAAAATTAAATAATATTATGTCAGAAACTGTACCACATTTGCATTCCAATTTACTGTGAACAATGTTATAATGGCTAATATGCCATAATTTAGTCTGCATTTCCCCATGAAGTTTCATAGTAGTTATACTTTACTTTACTGGTGGGGGGGGGGGGGCAATGGCTCAGTGGTTAAAGACACTGAACTTGCCAGCTGGCAGCCCAGCTTCAAAACCTGAGTGCTACGTGAGGGTGAGCTCCCGTCCTCGCTCCATCTCCTGCCCACCTAGCAGTTTGAAAGCATGTAAATACAAGTAGATAAATAGGTACCACTTCAGAGGGAAGGCGTTCCATGCATCTCAGCATATAATCATGATGGCCACATGACTATGGAAGCATCTTCGGACAATGTTGGCTCCCTCGGCTAAGAAACAGTGATCACTCACCCTCTAGAGTCGGACATGACTGGACAGGGGAAACTTTATCTTTATCTTTTACTTTACTGACTACTGACAGTAGAGATAAAATCAAGTAAAAACAAAGAACATTGTTGGTGAGTTAAAATGTTCATCCAAAGAGATTTGTTTTTAAGGCCTTCTTAAAAACAAAGTTAAGCACCTCAACTGATTAAAAGCAGCATTCCAAAGAATTGGGTAACAGTGAAGAAGGCATGTCTTTGGCAACTGTAAGCAAACCACAGGGACATAATTTATTTAAGACATAAATTTGTCTTAAATTTAGAGGCATTTCATATCCCCATGGCAGAGGTGGGAAATCTATGTGTCTTACATAATTTTTGAGTCTTGTTTTTTTGTAGTACCCTATGACCTCACAAGATCACAGCATCAAAATTTAGCTGGAAACTGCTGAACAATAGCAGCAAAATAAATCACATTTCACAGGGTAGGAAATTAAATTGGTAAACTGAGTCGCAATAGGTTTTATTTATTTATTTATATGGCTGTATATATATATTATATATTACTGCATATATATATATCAATAGGCTGCTTTTTCTTGGTAAAATCCAACCACATCTTTTATGCTCATCCTTCCTTTGTTGTAGAGATGTTTGAAAATTAATCGGGGAACAGTTTTCGGTTCAAAAGATTTACTTCCCCAAAATGCCAAACCGTTGCTGAGAAAATCAAGGTTTGGAAGGAAATGGAACATGCTCAAATTCTCCAGAACAACAGAATTTTTGCAGATTATTCTTAGAATGATACACTAAGAAGACCTCTTGCCCCAGTGCGGCTACAATGGTATTTAAATATCAGGGATGTTCAGTACTTTGAAATCAAAAGCAGAAAAGGTTATGATGGATATTTCTGGATATCCCAGGAAAAGACACAGCTGCTTTAAAAAGTAGCTGATAGCTGCTCGTGTATTCTAAAGCATCTTTTGTGTTTGAATCTAAGGCACCATACAACCCCTGTTAAACATGAAGAATGATAAAATTATAGAGCTGATATTTGGACCACAAAGCTATAAAAAGGTTCATTCCTGAACACGAGACAGATGGCATTTTGTTTTCTGTCACCACAAAACCTTCTGAGGAAGATGATGAAGCCCCATTACTGATGAGTTTCACCCATCTGTTGTTTTTGTTTCCAGCTGTTGACTAGGAAAGCCCAGCATGAGCAAGTGCCTTGTTCCAGTGGATCTGAATATGCTTTTTTCCTCTTCCAAATGACAGCAGCATATTGATATATTAGCCCACAACTCACCAGATGTAGGGTCTTCTATATTACAATGTCAACATGCCTATTTATTCAATGAATGAGTTTGCTTCCAATCTGGGAATAGGGTTTTTGGTGTTTGCTGTTTGTGTTGCGTTTGGACAACAATGAAAGAAAGGCAAAGGAGAACCTCTGTAAGCCATCCTGATGTTTCACCCAACATCCTGACTTCTTTTTCTTTCCTTAATTGCTTATAGTATTCGTGCTTGCTTGGGATGGTTTGCCTGTTGTTTGTTAAGGATGCTTGTTACAAAGGAATTGACTGAGGTCTGTATTTTAGATGCACCACTTAAAGAGTTTTGAACTAAGCTCTGTTTCCCTTTTCTTACCTTCCTCTCCAGATGCTGTCCTCAATGAAGCTGCTCAGATCCTCCGACTATTGCACATAGAAGAGCTCCGTGAGTTGCAGACCAAGATAAATGAAGCCATTGTAGCTGTTCAAGCGATTATTGCTGATCCAAAAACTGATCACAGACTTGGCAAAGTCGGGAGATGAACAAAATAAAAAAAA
>NW_015388526.1:91038-93278 GCF_001527695.2 Protobothrops mucrosquamatus
AATTCCCATGTTTGGAAAGAAACCAGGGCAACTGCCAGCACATCCACTAAATATTTTTCTTTGCATAAATAAAGCTTGGATTAAACCTCCTGTAGTGGGAGGTTGTCAAGTACAGCAGTGGCCATTTTCTCATCTTTCAGTTTTATTTGTTCATAAGACATTGCACATGTGTAGAATTAGATGTTTCTATGTGCTTTTTTGGGGCAAGGGGGAGGGTGTTTTTTATTAGTTAAATAGATTGCGGCACAGTTGCTATCCTGTGAATCTGAACTGTTTTACCTGCAACTCCTCAGTTCAGTGTTTTACGATTAGGAAGGATGTTCCTGGCAGGTTGTCAAATACAAAACTGAAGTGGTCTCATAAAAAATTCAGCCTTTTTATTGAATTCATAGAATAGCCTATAAAACATTAGCAGTTACTGTCAGATATTAACACACACGCAAACACACTTCTCTCTCATGCAGCCCCAGAATATGAAGAGTGGAAGGTAAATCTGAAACATTTCAGCATATTCTTACATAAATCTTTAAAAAGTCATGCACCATGTCAGAAGCAACAAGAGGTGGCAGAATATTAGATTTTCTAAAATACCTTTAGCAATTTTGCATTGCTCTTAAGAACAGGCAAGGATATTCATTTTTTCCCATTCTGCTTCCTATAGTATTTCCAGAAGTCATGCTAGACTGTTCCCTGTTTGAGCTAAGATGGTTTATCCCCCACCCCATTCCACTTTTTAAAAGTTTTTTTTCTTCAGTAAAATAGTGATGGAGTAAGGCTATATTTATATGGTCGTATTTCTTTTATAATGTTGCTCCAATCACCAGAATATATATCCCTGTCATAGCACCATTTCTTTTTGGCAATATATAAAATTGTTTTCATTGTGAAAAAAAAATACAGTAGTAAAGATTTGAGGTATAACTTAAAAATACTAGATAATTTTGTTCTAAGTTAAACCACTTAATTCCCTCCAGTACATATTAACGGTCCCGATACAGCTGGAGGGGGCCTTTTGCATGGTGTGCAATAATCTCAGGAAGTGGAACTCTTCTTCCAGCTGCCGCAGTGGAATTTATTTTCTCCCCTTCCCTCTACTTAATAGCTTATTTTCTTCCTGCAAAAATAAAAATGAAAATGATTCCATAAGGGCGGCTGCTGGCTGGCAATGATGGATTGATCACATAGACAATATGTGGCCAATAACCAATAGTGCAGTTTTTCTCTAAGAAGAGTTTTGCCTTTTCCTGTTTGATTCATGAGCTTCCTTGTGCAGAGACTCCAAAATGACTGTTGGGTTCTGTAGGAATCAGCATCTCATCAAGGCTAGAAGAGAAGAATTTGCTAGACTGGCTTTAAGAAGCAGCAGCAACAAATAGGAAAAGAAGCCCAGGGACTCCCATGAATGATAAAGACTACAAATAGTTCTCCACTTGCAACCATTCATTTAGTGATGGAAGTTAACAGCAGCACTGAAAAAAGTGACTTATAATCATTTTTCACGCTTAATGACCCCTGCACCATCCCCATGGTCATGTGTTCAAAATTTGGATGCTTGGCAACTTACGCTGATGATACGCAGCTGTACATTTCCACCCCAGGCCACCCCAACGATGCCCTTGACGTGATGACCCGTTGCCTGGAGGCCCTACGGGTCTGGATGGGGAGGAACAGACTCAGGCTCAACCCTCCCAAGACCGAGTGGCTGTGGCTGCCGGCGCCTCGGCATAGTCAGCTGACTCCATCGCTGTCTATAGGGGGCGAAATTTTGGCCCCCTCAGAGAAGGCACGCAACTTGGGTGTCCTCCTGGATCCACGGCTGACACTGGAAGATCACTTGTCGGCCGTGACCAGGGGGGCGTTTTATCAGGTCCGCCTGATCCACCAGTTGCGTCCTTTTCTGGACCGGGACGCTTTGCGCACGGTCACTCAAGCTCTCGTCACCTCCCGCCTGGACTACTGCAATGCCCTCTACATGGGGCTCCCTCTGAGGAGCACCCGGAGACTTCAACTGGTCCAGAATGCGGCCGCGCGGGCGGTGTTCGGAGGGACTCGTCGCTCCCATGTAACACCGCTCCTGCGCGAGCTGCACTGGCTACCAGTGGTCTTCCGAGTGCGTTTTAAGGTGTTAGTTACCACCTTTAAAACGCTCCATGGCATCGGACCTGGTTACCTCCGAGACCGCCTTCTGCCACAGATTTCCTCCCATAGACCGGTACGCTCCCACAGAGTGGGTCTCCTCA
>NW_015388527.1:0-11577 GCF_001527695.2 Protobothrops mucrosquamatus
ATCATCATCGTCGTCGTCATCATCATCATCATCATCATCATCTTAGCCATTGTCTAACCACTGCAGGATGAAGGCTTCTTCTGCATGTTTCCAACCGATACAGTCTTGAGCTTTCCTTTGCCAGTGAGGCCCATAATACCTGCTGATGTCATCTCTCCATCATGTTTTAGGTCTCTTGAGAGGTAGACAAAAATGCCAAATCCAATCTGAACATTTGGCTAACCGTGCAAAGAACCATAACATCACCACCACCACCGCCACCACCACCACCACCACCACCACCAACAACAATAATAATAGTTTTCTGGGGTCCTTATGGGAAGGTCTTTACCTGCCACCTTCCAGCTCTCTTTGAGGATCCTTCACACAGAAACTGAAGATAGATGTCAGCATAGTATTCATAACAGAAAATCAATCAAAACGGCTTGGTTAACTTCAAGATTTCATCTTTCGATAATTGTAAGAAGATGAAAACAAATCTCTGACAACATGATGAAGGCAAGTTGTTACAAAAGTCTGGATAAAAAGGAAGTATCAGTAAATAATTAAAGAATTAACTAGCCCTAAAACAGTCTGCACTACAAGGATACAACTATTTGTCTGAAATGGTATAGGGTTTCCTGCCTGAGCAGGGGTTGGACTAGAAGACCTCCAAGGTCCCTTCCAACTCTGATATTCTGTTACTCTGTTATTCTGATTCAACCCCTTTGCTTTCTTTCTTTGCTACTGATGCAAATGATATTTCAATGATATGCCCATTTTGCCAGCCAAAAGGAAGTCTTTTTCCTCCATAGATTGCAAATTCAAAGCAGGAATTTAAAAAAAAAATCCCTTATAAGTTGAACCTGCTTTTAAATGGGACAGTCAGACCAGTCTTAAAGAATCAGTTCCAGGATTGAAAATCCAAAGCCTTAAATTCTATGAAACATTTGCAGAATGTCAATCAACGGCAACAGAGCCCACTGACTGAAGTCTGAGCAAAAGGAGGCCTGACAGCGGTGCATGATGCTCTGACAGCTACTGCTGGCATTCTAGAGACCTGGCAGACCTCCTTGGCTCCTGCCCAAGATGGATGTGGAGGTTGTCTGTAACATTCTGGGCTGTAACATTCTGGGCTTTGAAGTAAGAAAGATACTCTGAAAATGAGTCTGTGCAAGCAGAACGTATTTAGCATACTTAATAAAGCTCTGCTAAAGAGGTAAAGGGGGGGATCACTAGCACTAGGAGCACATGAACTGAAGGACCAGCCATACTAATGTATTGTATGTTTTAGTATGTTGTTTTAGGACTGCAAACCCTGACATCCAAGTGGTAAAAGAGGGGGTTAAGAAGCCCTGACATCCAAGCAACCAGAAAACTGGATAGTTAGATCTTGCAGTGGATGGTGTTTATTTCAGTGGAGTTCTACTTCGCTGAACAGATGCCCTCCAATTACATTAATCTTCTATCCCTCTAATTATAGGAGGTGATGGCATTGTAGGTATGTAGGTAGTCACTGTTGTCACTGTAGTTCATTATTGAGGAGACTCCCTGTGCAAACCTATCAATGTCTAGGCAAAAGGGAGACCCATTCATTAGTGAGACTTTCTCTAAAGTAAGTAGATATAGATTTGCAGCCCCAAATCTCATCATGTTTAAAAACCAATAGATATTTGTCCAATTTTAATGTCCAGGTTACCAACAGTTTTCAAAGGCACAACAAAACAAAAACCACTTAACCAGTTAATGGGTTAGATTGATTGATTGTTCTGCAAATATTTTGCTCAAATAAAAAAAATTGTAAAATAGAAAAGTAAACATTGGGCTGGGTCCATTGTTAAACCCACCGAAATAAATTGGGTTTAAGATTCTGATAGTCACGTTTAATGAAGCCTACTACATTCAATGAATTGACTCAAGGTATGATTTAATTTAGGTCCAGGGATTTTTTTCATAAGTAATTATAAATATAAAAGTTCATGAAGCTAGATGCCATTTTATAAGTTTTCAAAAGAAAAAAAATGCCACTTGACAGATGATGAAAGCAGCAGCATATGAACACATGTTGTCTTATTTAGTAATGTATGTGTATGAGAGATATCAATTATTTCTGTTATAAATATATATGTGTATTAATTAACACAATTCTTTTCTGATGTGTGTGTGTGTGTGTGTGTTAATGTGCCCACCAACTTAGAAAACAGTAAAATAGAGTAATTGAGCAATAATGCTAGTGAATAATCGAAGGAAATAATTACACAGTGCATGAACAACTGACTGACCTCTTTCACTGGTGGTTTTCTTGGTGGTCGGCCTTGAGATGAATTATTGAAATAAGTTATTTTTAGCTAACATACAGATGTCTCCCCTCCCCGTGCCACTTAAATGAGAGGAGTTAAAAGATGGCACTGTGCAATTTAGCCTATTGTTTTGCAACTTGAGAGTTTCCAAGAGTTTCTCAGGAAAGGTATTTTGACAGGAAGGAATTGCTGTTGGTTTTCATGTGCTCTGTTGCTGAAGTGTGTGGCTGACAATATTTTGACAGCTTGGCTATACAAAACTGGGAGCTTAAAATCCAGATCTGCAGCGCTTTCTTGGAGGAGGCAGAAGAAATCACATTAGACTGAAAACACACACTTCAGAGCCAACCTGAATTCTGTTGGCTGCGGCAGATGAAGTTCCTTGAATGCTACAATTTCCCTAGCTGGCAAAGATTCCCATATTTGTTTATTAAGAGCCAGACAACCCAAAGCAAATCAGATGGTCTTATCTCATTCATTTTCTAAACAAGAAAGGCCTCATGTTTACATTTTTCTTTTAACAGTTCTGATTTCCTTTATCATGCTAATTCCTCTGCTGTCCTGCCCAGATCTTAAATAAAAGAGGAAAGAATCTAGTTTTTTCTTCAATGATTTATTTTTCTGCAGAGGTATAGAAAGAAGAACATTCACTCATATAAAAGGAAGGGATGTTCTGTACCATTTGCAACCTGCTTGTGAGTATTTGGCCCAAGTTTCTCTTTTAATTTCTCAGGTAATGTTGATGTCTCGCTGCTCTTATCACATATAAAAACAAGGCCCAATAAGATGTTTCCATATGTTTGTCCATTAAACTCCCTTCCCCAATTCTCTGGATTCAATTGCACATTCACTTTTAAAATCTTCTGCATCAAAATACATATTTGAGCACAATATTTTCTAGCTTTCTTACATGTCCACCAAAGATGAAGAAATATTCCCTTGGTTTGATTACATTTCCAACAAATATTTGACATTTCCTATTTGCCTCCTCCCTATATTTATTCATCAACACTAGTCAGAAATTTCTAATAAAGAGAAAAATAACCACACAAGGTTATTTTGCTAATTTTCCAGGGAAAATCTAGTTTTTGTGCTCTCTGATCATGATGTAACTTTCACTGTTACGCACAAATTCTCACACTGTTCTAAGTATTTGTAGGTTTGGGGAAAAATTTATTTGTCTTCATAAGGTTGAGTTTGATGTGCTATAGTTGTAAAGAGACTGGAGTACAAACATAAAGCACCTGGCTGAAAAGTTATTTTTTTAAAAAAAAACCTTTTAGTTCATCCATCAGCAAAGTGATTTGGACAGTATAGAGTCAGGTTCATAAAACTATTCATTTAAAAGAGATAAAACTAAGACAAGCAGAACAACACATAAAAAACAGCTTAAAATTTCAGCCGAGCACTTTTTGAAAACGTATTTAATTGCTGTTCCATTCAAATAGAAATATCCTTGTGTGATGATAGAATAGTTCAGAGCTGTTGCCCAGGTGAGTAAATGCAGTTTAGATACTTATTTAATTAGAAGGGTTGTTGTAATATCTACAGCATGTTAATACTTTAAAATGCTAATATTTTTATTAAGCCTAGTTTGGTAGTCAGTCTAATATTAATTACTGCAGTTATCTACCTGCAGATCTAAAATCAGATCTTTCATCTTGTCTTGTCTTGTCTCGTCTCATCTCATCTCGTCTCGTCTCGTCTCATCTCGTCTCGTCTCGTCTCCTCTCCTCTCCTCCACAGTTGTGACTACTATGTATACACTTTTAATACCCTCTATGGATTCCCTGGATGTCAGTGCCTGAAACAAAAGGGCAAATGCTCGAACTCTGCCAACTATTGTTGTAATAACATGGAGGGAAGCATGCAGTGGGGTATCTTAAGGTTCTGTCTTGGGCCCAGTACTCTTCAAGAACTTCATAAATGATCTAGACAAGGGGATAGAAGGGGAACCCATCAGATTTGCAGATGACATCAAGCTGGGAAGAATTACTAACACTTTGGAAAATAAATTCAAGATTTAGAAAGATCTTGAGCATTGCGCCCTATCCAAAAAGATACAGTTCAGTGGTGAGAAAAGTAAGCTCTTGCACTTAGGCAGGAAAAATCAAATGCATAGGTACAAAATAGGTGGTATCTGGGTCTACATAGTAACTGTGGAAACGATCTACTGTAGTGTCCTAGTGAACCACCACTTACATATGAGTCAGCAATGTGCTACAGCTGCTAAAAAAGCCAATGCAGTCCTGGACTGCATCAATAGAGAGATAACATCAAGATCACAAGAAATGATAATATTGCTTTATATTGAGGCCATACCTGGAATACTGTGTACGGTTCTGGTCACCATGATATAAAAAGACACCGAGACCCTAGAAAGTTTGCACAGAAAAGCAATAAATATGATAAAGGGTCTGGAGACTAAGGGTTGAGGGAGGATCAGGAGGACATAATAAATGACTTCCAGTACTCCAGGGTCTATCACAGAGAAGAGAGGAATGATTTATTCCCCAAAGCACCAGAGGGTAAGACAAGAAGTAATGAGTGGAAGCTTGTTAAAAAGAGATCCAGCTTGGATGATCTCTACATTTTCTGGGATTATTGTAAAAGGTAATTTTATTTTATTAGAAGAATGGCACAATTATCTGCTTAGAGATGCCAGGATAACATTACTGATAGTACTGATCTCCAGTGCTGAAATTCTTCTAAACTGGAACCATTTTCTATTTTTAAAAACAATTTATTATCTTATGAGACCTTATCTAGTTAAAAAAAAGTTGTGATACTGCCCAAATAGAACTGAGACTGCTTATTAGCATTGTATCCATTGTCATGGATATACAACCATAATACTGTATAGATAGTTCTACAATAAAGCAAATATCTTATGAATTGTAGTCTGTAGAGTATCATTATAGCTCATATTAATTATCCTCCACAGTCCTCCAGAGGTGTTGGACTTCAAATTCCATCATCCTTACCCAGGATCCAATTCCAAAAGAGGACCTTCAATTAGGGAAAGCTGCAATAAAAGTTTGAATCTGGCAATCTCAAGCTGATCTTAAAGATCAAGTGTTACTGATATTAGACTGAAGGACGCTCAGAATCCCTAAGGAATTTGCTGCTATTATTTTTGAATTCTGGGATACTTCTGGAGGGCATGTGGTTCAGGAAGGATCATGGGATCATGTTCAATTAGATTTTGCACATTTTATTTTGTTCCTCTTCCTGATGTTTTACTTTGTTGGTTTTTGCTGCCTTGAGAGTCCTTGTCAGATGATGAGAGACAAATCAAGTCAATAAATATGTAGTAAAACTGACTGGCAGAAAATGTACGACAGGGAAATAAGCTGTAATTACTGATTGGAATTTATTGTTACAAAAAGTGAGAATGGCATTTAATTCAGAGCTCTTTTCAGCCCTTGTTTTTCTCACACAGTAAGACAGACAGCAAGGCTTTACAGCAGGGTCTCGCCTCTATTGTTACATCCCAACCTTTGGTCGTGTTTCCATCATGCCCTGCAAGGTGAAGGTCTACAGAATCTATTATGCTTTCAGACTCCTGCCTGCATGGTTTAAAGTTTGACACAAGCTAGTTTTGAATGATGGATTTGCAATTTTTGTCACACTTTGAGCTGTAGGGCATGGAACAGTCAAGTCACCTTTGAACTGAACTTGGTTCCTGATGCTTTCATGGACATGTTCATGTAAAACATTGTGAAGCTGGTGCAGGGGGAAGGGGAATAGGTTAGACCAGGATATGGTTGATGAACTGAATGTGGTTGTTGTTACTTTCCATATTAAACAGCTTCCCCTGATCATCACAGTAATATTTTCAATTTGACAGCAACATTGGAAAGGTTCTAGGCTTTGAAAGCTGAGAGCCCCTGTTCTAAAACATGAATCCACATACAGTACATGCAGCAAATTTCCCACCATTTGCCTGTGTGTCCCGATTAATGGATTGGGAGACACTATGCAGAAGAGGAGGTGGACCTAGCTAACACTTCTCCAATGTTTTATGTACATGAATCCATCAGCAACCATCGTGATGTTTTTTTAAGCCAATTCATGGAAGCTTAGTTGGTCCATAAAAGACTATTCAGCATGACAAATATAATGCTTCTGAATACCAGATAGTCTGACTTTCTCTATTGAAATTGCCCTTGTAATTTGTAGGTCATTTTTTAATCATGAAAATAGTGTGCATTGGGAGTAATATTCTGAAGGGTCAGAGGAATTCCTAAAGGTTTTGGACCCTCGTGAACATTTTAGCAAATAGTGGTACAATTTTGTTTATGCCCTTTTTAAAAAATAAAACTAATTGTGGTGATGGAGTTTCAGCCTGACACCTAGGGGGCTTCTGTGTCTCATTTCAAGGATAATTGAAGAGAAGCAGGCAGTGATCTACCCTTTTTCTCAATGAACAATGCCTTTAACATGTTATTAGTTCTTTATAAAACATCATTTCTAGCATTTTGGGAGGAGGCAAGGCAACAGTCTATAGCTTCTTCCCTATAGCTGAAGGCAGAACAAATTAGTAGAAAAAGAATTAATATTGTACAAACCACTATATTTTAAGGAAATGACTTCTGGGAGCCAATATTTCAAAGCACTTCTATTCAGACACTTCCTAAATGTTGATTTTTCTTTCTAGCTGATTTCCAGTGGACTTATTTCTTCTCTTACTTCATCTTTTAAAAGAATGAGCTGGTATTGATAATTACTAGTGTGCATCCAGACTAGTTCTCTTGAAAATGGAAGAACTAAATCAATCTAATGAAGCCTCAACACTTGCTAGGTGTGTCGACGTACCTTTCGGAAATCTCAGCAGGGCTACACTGGCTCTGGAATTCTGGATACTGTGAACCAAAACCTGGAAGGCATCCAGCTTATGGAATGCTTAGTTAGATTTTTCAAGCCCTTTTTATTATTTCCAACCCAAGAGAATATGGGGGGTGGGGAAATCGTAAAGAGCCTTGGAAGTTTCCATATCTACTGCACATCCTCAGGAAAAGAATGGACCAAAATTGCTGGGGGGGGGAGAAGCTGGTAAAAGGAAGATAGAGTTTGAAAATGGACCAGATCCAACTGAAAACTATAGAAAATAAAATTCTCGAAATATTTTTCCAGAGCATCCTTACGGGAGAAGGAGTTGGGCAGTGGCTTGGAATGTTGCTGATTCTGCCACTGTCAGCTCACCCTCCCTTTTGGTCACAGGACCTTCAAAGCAGAGTTATTGCTAAGGGTCTGGTAAGAATTCCATAAATCATATTCAGCATGCTTTCTCAATCTTATTTAAGATATTATTTGTTCTCTAATTTATACATCAGTAGAGGGCAATTTAGCCTTCCCCAGCCTGATGTGTTGGGATGAAAATTGCTAACACAGGGAAGGTGTTAAGGTAGTTAGAACTGCTATAGGCAAATCTCTGGCTACACCCCATATCCAAAGGTTTAAGAAGTATCTGAGAAAAGCAACTATTGGACCTAGTTCAGTGCAAAATTGAATTTCAGTGCAAAAACTGTGTGTAAGGACCATTTTGACAAGCATAACCCATCTTTTCTTGAAACAAGAAAGAATTCTTGTATGTATTGGTCTCTCCAATAAGAGGACATAGACAAATATGTCTGAATGGAAAGCAGGGAGTATGAAATCTAAAGCCTAGGTACCTTCATTGCTAAGTCTGAATATATAGATGCTTTGTTCTGCTATATATTGAGAGAAAGAAACAAAGGACAAAACATAAAACAGGGCTGGTTTAATTAGTTCAAACCAGTGCATCTTTCTAGAAGCAGGACTCTCCCCCTGGACTTCCCTTTACTGATGATCTGACGTAGTTACTTTTTTATTTTATTCATTTATTCTAATTTCACACACTAGCTGCTTTTTTCTTTTTTCCCAAGAGTCTCTGAGGGCAGCTAACAAAAGACCAACATTTTAAAAATGACTAATTAAATCTCAGTAAAAAGCAACAGTTTAAAAATAGACAGGAAATGCAAAATGAAGCAAAAAGGAGAACAGCTGGCTATGCTTCAAACATTAGAAGAAAACTTAGGGAAGAAACATCCAAGTCCTGCTTCCTAAAATCAGCCAAGGGACATTGTCCCTGGGAATTTTCCAGAGCAAAGTTCTTCAATGGAAGAGACCAAAACACAGAAGGCCCTGTCCCAACTGCATTTGGTTAAGGAATTAAGAGCCATTTATATTTGCACACATTTCCCATTCTCATTTCTTCCCTATTCATTCATATAGTAGAGTTTTAAATAATAGAAAAGACAGGCTGCTCCATCCCAACAGCTCATGAGACCATTTCATTTCTCAGAACAAGGGCTTCTTGACCCAGAGATTTAGCTAGACAGCATGTTTCTATGTCTTCCTTGTTACCTTCAAATTATTTTGTTGATTACCCTACTTCAGACACATTATACAGAGACCTAGTTTTCTGGAAAAGGCTCTAAGAGTGGGAACAGTAGAAAAAAACAGAAGAAAAGTAGCTGGATAATAATAATAATAAAGTTGGAAGGTACCCTGGAGGTCATCTAGTCCAACCCCCTGCTCAGGCAGGAAACCCTATACCATTTCAGACAAATGACTGTCCAGTCTCTTCTTAAAAACTTCCAGTGTTGGAGCATTCACCACTTCTGGAGGCAGGTTGTTCCACTGGTTAATTGTTCTAACTGTCAGGAAGTTTCTCCTTAGTTCCAGGTTGCTTCTCTCCTTGATTAGTTTCCATCCGTTGCTTCTTGTCCTGCCCTCAGATGCCTTGGAAAATAGCTTGACTCCCTCTTCTTTGTGGCAGCCCCTGAGGATGGATGGACTGAATTACAATAATGATGGGTACACCACTGGAAGATTTGAAGGATCAGGTTATGTGGTCAACTTGATGGCACATAATCGAGTGATCAATCAGGAATGTTTTATTTTTTTCTGTTGTTGCCTCATTTTATTTCATTCTTCAAAACTGTTATATTAATCTTATCCTCTAAGATAAGATTAATATAACAGTCTGGGAACAGTTACTTCATAGTTCATACCTATATTCACAGTGATCTTAATATTAGCCAACAGAATGGATTGATAACAAACCTATCTGTTAAATATTACTCCATGTATAGTCCAAATGGCCTTTTCCATACATAAAAAGGATAAGCAAACTAAGTTTTAAAACCCCCCCAAAAGGAATTAAACCCTAAAACAGCATCTTCAGGGACAAAAAAATTTGATGGGCTGATAGAGATGGGAATGGAAAAATGAAGTGAGAAGGGAAGGGAGTACACAGCAGCTTGCTTGAACTCTGAACATAAGCATTCCGTGTTGTGATATTTTATCATGGAAAATGTGGTGGCGCAGTGGTTAGAATGCAGTATTGTAGGCTAATTCTGTTGACTGCCAACAGTTTGATCCTGATCGGCTCAAGATTGATTCATCCTTTCATCCTTCCAATGTCGGTAAAATGAGGACAGGGATTGTTGGGGGCAACATGCTGACATTTGTAAACCACTTAGATAGGGCTGTAAAGCACTATGAAGAGGTATATAAGTCTAAGTCCTATTGCTATTTCACTTTTTATAGCACTATTTTCAGTTACTATGTAATGGTAGTCAAAAACAATGATCTAGAGCAGTATTTCTCTACCTCTGCAACTTTAGGCTGAAGTTCACACATCTTAAAGAAGCTAGGGTTAAGAAACACTGTTGTAGAATGTTACCTTCATAATTGGAAAATTTCTTTATATGAGGAATTAATGTTGTTTTGTTTTGTTTCACCTTAGAGTCAAGTTTTTTATTGGGCAATGCTCAGATTGTGGACTGGCCTGTAGTTTATAGTAATGACGGTTTCTGTAAACTCTCTGGATACCATCGAGCTGACGTCATGCAGAAAAGTAGCACCTGCAGGTGAGTTTCAATGGACTGCCTTGATTGGTTCAGGGAAGATCCTTGTGGAAATTCATAATCATCACAGTAAAGGGAAACTTTCTCTACTTGGTGCTCTCCAGATGTGGTAATTCTACAATTAAGCTATCTGAGAATGTTTGGGATTTATCTTATTACTGTGATTATTATATAAAATTGATAGCTATTCTTTAAATTGAAAGCTTTCCCAGAGCACTTTAAATATTCAAACAGTAATAATTTCTAAGCAGCAAATATATCTGGAAGACCTCAAACTGGGGAAGACTGATATAAGAAATTATATTACTTTTTAATAAATCTGCATGTATTTCATAATGAACTAAATGAAGCTCATCATTTTTCATTTCAATCTTCTATTCTGAGAAGAAATAAATACAGGAAGAAATCAAGAAGACTATGCTTTTTCAGTGCTCCCATTTATAGCTGCTGGGGTCCACACTCAGATAATATTGGGGTGGAATCTCTTTCTGGAGACTACAAATGGAGAACTGATTTTAATGTTTACCAGCACTTTCTGCTGGTGCATTATTGTTCCAGAATAATCTGAAGGGAAATATCTATTGCCAGGAAAGTTCACAGAAGTCACAGTTACAATTTCCACAGGTAAAAACAAAAGGAAAAAATAAAGAGAGAGAAAAATGAGACAAATTTTTTAAAAGAAAAGAAACAGCCTGGAGCTAGTAAGTGACCAAGTTAACAACAATGATCTTCAAGCAGATTCATCTAAATGAGTGGAAATTCAGTTAGCAAGGCTTATGTTATTTGATGAAATGAACTTACTTTACTTTGCTCCTGAATACTTAGTTAAGAAAAGTGGTGCATTGGTTAGAATGCAGTATTGCGGACTAATTCTGCCCAGAGCCAGGCGTTTGATCCTGATGGGCTCAAGGTTGACTCAGCCTTCCATGCTTCTGAAGTTGGTAGAACGAGGACCCAGATTATTGGGGACAATATGCTGATTCTGTAAACCCCCTGGAGAGTGCTGTAAAGCCCTATGAAGCAGTATATAAGTCTAATTGCAATTGCTATTGCCATCTTTTAATTACTTATTTGCCTGTACTTGTGCTGCCATGCAGTTCTAGGCTGTTTTGTGATATTGACCAAAGAAAATTAAACATCAGAATAAATTAGTTGGAATTACCTGTTGAAGTTGTTTGTATCTGCTTTCCAAATTGTGCCATTTATCAGGATGAGGCTTTTTTTGTATGTGTGTGTGGTGGTTTTGAAATTTTCTTGCTGTTGTGTTATGTTTGGCACAAAGTTTTGTAAGCTCTGGGCACCAGCATAAGACATATCCATCACCCGGACTTTGAGTTAAATTTGTACTGTTCTGCTTTCTTGTCTGCTTTGCTGTTGATGCTCTGCGTCATAGAGTTTTT
>NW_015388527.1:11677-18423 GCF_001527695.2 Protobothrops mucrosquamatus
CCTTCCTTCCTTCCTTCCTTCCTTCCTTCCTTCCTTCCTCACTCCCTTCTCTTCCCTCTCTTCCCTCTCTTCCCTCCCTCCCTCCCTCCCTCATTCCCTCCCTTCCTATGCCCAGAACACCTCTTACATAAAGTGATATAAATCTTTCACCAAAGGACTATGCCACCTATATTTGCTTTTAGGGACTTTCATAACAATTTTGCAACTATAAATGATGAACCACACAAAGTAAAAATCATAGTTAAGGATGCATGGCTGCAATTATGTTGCAATCTAAAACATAAATATGTCTTTAAGGATGTTAGATTGCCTATTTTTGACCATGAAGCAAATTATTTTTCTTCTCTCTTTTATTTCTCCAGTTTTATGTATGGGGAACTCACAGATAAGAAAACGATTGAAAAGGTTAGACAGACATTTGACAACTACGAGTCAAATTGCTTTGAAGTCCTTTTGTATAAGAAGAACAGTACGTATATGAAACTGTGTGGACTTTGAAATGATCATATATACTGGTAACATACTTATTGTTGAACTTCACAGAGAATGTACACAAGAGGGAAATACCGTCAAAATAAACAAAAGTTTGCAGAAATGTTTAAAAAAATATTTGGAGGAGAAAGAAAGAAAGAAAGAAAGAAAGAAAGAAAGAAAGAAAGAAAGAAAGAAAGGCAAAATGCACTATAAAATTGATTATTATTATTATTATTATTATTATTATTATTATTATTATTATTATTATTATTATTATTATTAAAAATAAAGTTGGAAGGGACCTTGGAGGTCATCTAGTCCAACCCCCTGCTCAGGCAGGAAACCCTATACCATTTCGGACAAATGGCTGTCCAGTCTCTTCTTAAAAACTTCCAGTGTTGGAGCATTCACCTCTTCTGGAGGCAGGTTGTTTCACTGGTTAAGGTAATCATTGAATGCTGACTGATTTTGGCAGGAAAATTGGACCTGGGGTCAGTGGCGTAGCGTGGGTTGTCAGCACCCGGGGCAAGGCAAGTAATTTGCGCCCCCCCTCCACAGTGGGCGGCGACCCGACGGCTCGGATCGGATTCGCACAGCCAGCACTGCAGAGAGAGTGAGTGAGCCAGGCAGGGGCAGAGAGCTGCGAGTGCGAGCGCGCCCCCCCAGATGTTGCACCCGGTGCGGCCGGCCCCCCCTGCACCCCCCACGCTACGCCTCTGCCTGGGGTTATTAGAATGGCATGCCCTGATCAAGAGGGTTTCTTGCTTATATTTCTGCCAGACTCTTTATTTTTGCTACTAATGGAGTACTATAGTAATAAACATAAATCATGGTAAAAAAGGCATGGTCCCAGGCTACTTAAAATGAGAAATTCTGGAAAAAGGCAATGGGAAACATCAACTTGGTTCTTGTGCATGCAAATAAATGCATTACCACTGAGCTCTATTATTCTTCCGTCCTCTATGTTTATTCTGGTTCAATGTAGTTTCAAATGTCTGTAGAAATCCTTGAAATACCCAGGGTCACACTGAGATCCTTTATCTTTGTAAGTCCTCACTATGGCAATAATCCAGATGCTTAGACTTATTCATATATTTTCTGAAGCTATGTTCTTCATTAATCTAATCTAAGAAAATAAGGCAAAGTAAATATATGTGTTAAAATTACTAGAAATATTTTAAATACATATAATCTCTGAATTTATAAACTCTGGTAGATGTAAAAGGTCCAGTGCAATTGTCTCTGGTAACTGCTGAAATGGAAAACAATGACTGAAGTTGTCAAGACCTGGACATTCGAAGAGGTGTAGTAGTTATCTCAATCCCAGATGCATTGGAAATGATACTTTGGGTGACCATGTTATGGCCAATTTACAATGCAAAGAAGGGTCCTCGGCTGAGCAAGAGGACAGTGCTTTACTGGCCTGTCAACACATTGAATTTTGTATGACACTAGGCCCCAAACTTCAGTGACAATGAAAGGAAAGCAATCTACAACTAATTCTCAAGAAATAAAAATCTGTCATTTAAAACAAATGAATGGAGCTAGCACTTTTAGAATAGTATATACAATTTGTTTTTTTATATATTTTGGAAATCCTCAGATGTAAATAGAGATAATTAAGATGAATTTTTAGCCATCATCTCACCAGCATCTCTCAACAGAACTAACTCCTGTTGTTAGGCAAAACACTCACTATGGGGCCACTAAAAATACATCCAGCTTTTTGAATCAGAGTCTGCAACATTCAGAGAATTCTTTCTCTAAAACAGTCCCACAAAATCAATAAGGCATTTCCAAATGAAGTGACAATGGCTTCCTTTTAAACACTCCCAGTTCTCCAAGATAATACCTTGGAAAATCTTCTGTTACCTGACTAGTGGTAATGGTGTGTCTTATTCAGACATTGATTTCTAATGATAAGAATCAGTTAATAAAATACTTCTAGTTATTTTTCTAAAGCAATGATTAAAAGTATTTTTTGGAAAGAACTATACTGCACATCCACACTCCAGCTGAAGCAGGATAAAATATTTATTGTAGATTCAACAACTTGGAAGAAAGTTCCTATGAAAATATATCACAGAATGTGTCCTTGTTGATTATTGTAGTCCTAGAAATAGCTTTCATCTCACACTCCTGATCCTTAATTAATACTGTTACAAACACTGCATCATCTTGAGAATCCTTGATACAAACATTTTGAACATGATACAGCTACTGTTTTTCATTATCTTGTGAACAATAACATTCATGTGAAATAAGTGATGTGACTGCTTAGGACAGTCACTTGGATCTTGAGTAACATTTTTGCTCAGGGTGCCTCCCAGATTTTTGAACCTACTTACAAAGTATGGCTGTTAACCTTCCACAGCCTACGCAAGAATTGGCATATCCAGTCCTATCTGCAGAAATTGTAGAGGCTGCATTTCCTCTATTTTGATGAATGCGCTACCCAGAAATATCACTCTGCCTGAAGTGGATAGCATTATGTTAGTTGCTGTCTTCTTGATTAATGAAATTTATAGTGTTGCAATTTCATTGGCTAATGCTGTTGTTTTTGGTTGACAAGAATCTCTGTTGGAGTGCTTCATCATAACTCCAAAGTAATTCCCCAACCGATCTTCTGAAAGTTTCCCCAAATTGCAATTTTGAAATAATTACACAGCTATGCAGCTCAGCAAAGCATTTTGCAGGTTGCTGAAGTTGCTTATGAAATTTAAATCTGTTACTGTTACTGTTAAATCTTTATAAAGAAAGACTAGAACTTATAATTTCACAGTTTCTAGTCTAGCACTTTAGCCACTACACCAAACTAGGGTTTTTTTTAACTGTAGTGTAGAGATCAGAGGGTAAAACAACCAGAGGAACCTTCCTTCCTTCCTTCCTTCCTTCCTTCCTTCCTTCCTTCCTTCCTTCCTTCCTTCCTTCCTTCCTTCCTTCCTTCCTGTCCCATACGCACTAGCCCTCTCTCTCACACACAAATGTGTATATAACTTATATCTTGAATCTCAATATGTTCTTGATGCTGAATTACAGTTGCCTCATTTTTTATTTCTTCCAACCCAATATTCCGTTCAAAGGAACTTCTGTAAAGGGACTTGGAACTTTATCTATCTGGCCACAGGAAGGATAATGGTCTGTAAACAGAATCAAATAGGACTATATTGGTTGGGAAGAACTTGGAAAAAGAAAGAATCTAAAAATGGGCCAGATTTTTAGAGGCGAAAAAAATAGGAACGCCCCCATGCATCCTAATGAGAGAGGTAGTTGAGCAGCAGCTCAGAATGCAATTGACTATTTTATTCTTAACCCCCTCCCTTATAATCATGTCGCCCAAAGTAGAGCTATTAAGAAACTGGAAGGAATTTCCAAAACCACGTGTTGTCTATGTTCTCTCTAGTCTAAAAAATATTGGAAAATGTATGTAATTGGATTGGGATTATTCTCTTGCTGACACAACGGAACCAAATTTGGCAATGATGGTAATAGTAGAAGCTGGAAAATGAAAGAAAGATGGCTCAGATCAGGAGAAAGGCTAGAGGGAAAAAAAGACATTTAAAAACTATTTATGCATCTGTATGGGAAAAACCACTGGGCAATGGTGCAAGGATACGGATGTTGATCCATCTCTTCCCTTTGAGTCATCAGACCATGAGTGTTTCTAATAAGCTCTCTATGTGCAATAACTACATGATAAGTAGATACAACATGGCTAGGAAGCAGAATGTTTATTGACTTATCTATAAAAAGGTTATCTATAAGGTTATCTATAAAAAGTGTAAAGCTTATATTCATACATAGTTTTAGTGTTGAAATAGTAAATCATGACTTGGTTGCCTGGCCTATATCATTCTCAGGTCTCTTGTCCTTTGGCTACAGATGGTTTATTTGAAATAATAGGAAAATAATTTTCAAAATGCTTGGGAAATAGATATATTTGTACCAGAAAGATTGGTATGGACAGGTTCTCTGTTGCTTTTTAATAAAGATCATAAAAATACACCATGAGGATTAAAAAAGTTATAATTCAACATTTTTACAGGGAAAGCAGAACTGAAGCCTACTCTATATAGCGGATGATGGGATGAAGCCCATCTTCTGAGCACCTATTGGCATCTGCATGGAAGATTGTCAGAAAAAGAATGCTGGCTTAGATTAGATAATGTAACTTAATTCCACAATGATCTTTTTACGTTCTTAGATTCATAGAATTAGCAGCCAGAGATATTTGAGTTCCACCTTCAACCTCACACTGATCTGTATGCCAGGCAACAAACATGGCAACTTCCACTAAAGAAAAGGGGGCTCAGATTGTAAGATATGGAAGCAGGGGGATCCACTGGGAATGAAGGACAGGGGTGTCAAAAAATCATGATCGCAGTTGTCTCCATGCAATCAAAGCTTTACTCCTTTTGAAAACGTACCACATATGCAATGCACACATTAAAATAGGAGTTGTTGCTTTTGTGGTTGATTGTGTGGTTGTGATCACCATCTTAACTTTTTCGACACTCCAGATCCCCTGGAGTAGAAGCAAAGATTCAAGAATGAAACAGAAAAGGAAAAGAAGAGGGGTGCAGCTACTGCCCATGTTTACAGTTCCATCTTTTTGCAGATTTCCAAATTAAGGCCAATTTCTTAGATCAAACACACTATCACAGTCGTTTGCCCAGTTAAGAATGGTTAAATTCTATTTCTTTCAGTGACTAATTCTCCCATTCTATTCAGTGGCATTCAAATACCTTTCACTATAATAACAGCTCATTGTAAACATAATAAGCGATCATTAGGATGATGAGCCTGCTTTCATACTCCTTTTGATGTGATCTGTACTTTATTTATTTATTTTTCAATTACAGGAACACCTGTTTGGTTTTACATGCAAATTGCACCTATAAGAAATGAGCATGACAAAGTGGTGTTATTTCTTTGCACTTTTAAAGACATCACTTTATTCAAGCAACCTATTGAAGATGATTCAACCAAAGGTAATTATGAAAATAATGTTTAAGACAGATTCCCAGAAATTGAAAATTCTATTTTTTTGCCTCTCTCTCACTTTCTCATTCTCACTCTCTTTCAACTATCTATTCTGAAAATATTAAAAAAGCTAAATAATATTCTTCCTTCTGCACCTCTGCAAGATAGATATCCTAAAATCTGGTTGACTCTGGATCCAGAGAGAGATATGGTTCAGCATTGCAACTGTAAATAGTTACTATGTGAATGAACTTTCATCCCTATAGTAGCTATATTATGTGTTGCTACAGTGAGAATTAGGCAATAGCTGATGCAAGTCTGAACAATGTTTTTTAATTATGGTTTATGTAATTTACTGGTCATTGGGTGAAATAAAATTGAGTGTTGTTATTGACTTGTTGAAAATTGATCCTTCTACTGTAGCATTGTGCACCCCAGAATTCCCAAATATGGACTCCTCCAAAAATGTTAAGACTTTATTTATTTGGCATCCCTTTTTTTGACAACCTTTTTATTACAAATAATTACTCTGTTGGTACAATATAGACATGGGAAGCAACAATAACAGGACAGGCTAAATGACATAAGAACTAGAGTTCAGTTTAAACTTAGATTCAGCTCAACAAATCAATAATGCCAGAGTAGAGCCATGGGACTTGCAAAAAAGTGATGAACAATTTCAGTCTTAATGTATAAGGGCAGCATCAAGTTTAGGAAGGTTTACTTTGACAGGCAGTAGTCCTCTGGGTTTAACTCTCTCAGCAATCCTCTTGTCTGTGCTAATTTTAAACTTCTTGCTTTGGAAGGGTTATAGGTCTACAAAGGAGTACATTGCAAACTCAACCCCTGGAGTCTATATTTTAAGAATCACAGATTGTGCAGCTGAGATCATGAGGTTCCAGAGGACCACTGGGTTAAAAGTAGATTGAAAATACTAAGACAAAACAGTTGCCTGGCTCAGCTCACCACAACCTAATGACCTTCAGATGTTTTGAGACCACAAACTCTGAATTCCTGACGAGCCCAACCAAGTCTTATGATCAGAGAGGGCACCAAATTTGGATCACTCCTGTATGTGACAGACTTAAAAAGTGGTTGAACTAGTACATGGAATGCTAATATCTAACAAAAGAAACTCTCTTTTGGCAATTGTTATACTCTGGAAATTGCATAATTCATGTTCTGTCCCCTGAAAACAGTATTGTCACACCATTATACTTAGAAACTTTCCAGCAGAACATAGCTTGGAAGGATGAAACAGAGGATTATATAAATTACAATGCATTGGG
>NW_015388527.1:19055-23059 GCF_001527695.2 Protobothrops mucrosquamatus
ATATAGGATTGGGGAGAAGGAAGATTTGAGTGGAAAAATCACTAAAAAAAATTAATGGGATGTGTAATTAGAATATATTTCATAATATGAAAAGAAAAAAAACACAGGAATGCCAGACTTATACATAATAAATAACCTTAATGCCACAATCTCATGGTAGATAAACAGTGTATAAATATGAGGATGTATTCATTATTCATGGAAAAATAAATTCCAATGAAAAATTCAGTGAAACTAAAATATTGATGCTAACATACAACAAGCTTCCTACCCAGTCTTTTGAATTATATTATTATAATTATACAAATTATAATAAATTATATACATTTATATACATTTCAAACCTGAAATAATAACTTTACAAATCAAGATTGAATGTCTTGATGAGGTCCATTTTATTCACGGAAATATTTTCTACCAAGAATCTTAACATTCACAAACTATTTCAGTACAAATAAAGGAGGGATCCAAGGAAGACATGCTTTGTATGCTGCTTATTTTAAGCTGAATAATTTTTGACATTTTTGATACATTCAAATTTCAATCCTTTAACCACTTCTTGAAAAGCTATTGTCATATGCAACCAACAATACAGGTAGTCCTTTGACTTTTGACCACAATTTAACTCAACATTTCTGTTGCTAAGTGAAACAGTTGTTAAGTGAATTTTACAACTTTCTTTGCCACAGTTGTTAAGTGAATCACTGCAGTTGTTAAGTGAGTAGCATGGTTGTTAAGCGAATCCGATTGCTGGAATTGGGTATGTCTAGTTTAATGAAGAGAAGGACGAGGGGTGACATGATAGCAGTGTTCTAATATCTCAGGGGCTGCCACAAAGAAGAGGGAGTCAAGCTATTTTCCAAAGCACCTGAAGGCACGACAAGAAGCAACCGATGGAAACTAATCAAAGAGAGAAGCAATCTAGAACTAAGGAGAAATTTCCTGACAATTAGAACAATTAATCGGTGCTTCCAGAAATTGTGAATGCTCCAATACTGGAAGTTTTTAAGAAGAGCCATTTGTCTGAGCATGGGGTTGGACTAGATCAGTGGTTGGATTCAGCCAGTTTGCACCGGTTTGAACTGGTGGCTAAATTTTGCTGCATTTGGAGAACTGGCTGCCTTCCAGAAGTCCAGTCTAGACCTCGGAGGCCTGGAGGAGACCTCCCAGGCCTAGAACGGCCCACGGGAAGTGTGTGGATGCCACTTCTGGAAGTCCGTTCTAGGCCTCGGAGGCCTCCCAGGCTAGAACAGCCCACTGGAAGTGCATAGATGCCACTTCCGAAAGTCCATTCTAGGCCTGCATTGAATAAGAGAACTGGTTGTTCAGGTATTTGAATTCACCACTGGACTAGATGTCCCCCAATGTTCCTTCCAACTTTATTATTATTATTATTATTATTATTATTATTATTATTATTATTATTATTATTATTATTATTATTATTATTATTATTATTATTATTATGGATCATCGCACAGTCAGCCAGATGTTCAGACTGGATTTGGCATTTTGTCTACCTATCGAGTCCTTACCAAGGACCTGGAATAGGCAGATGTGGATGTTTGATGGTATTACAGATATCGTCGCAGGATGGAAGCAGTTCCTAGTAAAGCCGCCTTTTGCAATTGACTAATGGCTAATTTGTCAATGCCAATGGTGTTCAAGTGGTGCTCCAGTTGTTTTGGAATTGCACCCAAGGTGCCTATTACTATTGGTACTACCCTTGCTTGCTTATTATTATTATTATTATTATTATTATTATTATTATTATTATTGTTGTTGTTGTTGTTGTTGTTGTTATTGTTATTGTTATTGTTATTACTATTACCATTATTACTATTATTACTATTACTACTACTACTATTATTATTATTATTATTATTATTATTATTATTATTATTATTATTATTATTATTATTACTTTCAGCAGCCTGTTAGACAAAAAAGCAGAGATCCACTTGTGTAAAAATCCTGAAATACTATAGGAATTTAGTTTTAAGAACAGTTTATCATGTACTAGCTTTTCAGAAATCTATGTAAATTACATCTACAGTTTTGCCTTGATCAAGGCATGTAGTCCAAATATTTTTACAAAGCATATAGTAGGGATGGAAGCCATTTTTGCTTAAACTGGGTTAAGTTCTGTTGTGAATATATATTATTAATTTTGCAATTATTATTATTATTATTATTAATTTAATTTATATTACTGCAGGCTCCAAGTTTAATTTCCCAGTCTGATTTTTTTCAGATTTTTTAATTATTATTTTTATAAATTAGAAGACAAACATGCCTTATATACTTTACTCTTCCTATTTTTCTCACAACAACAACACTATGAAGTGGGTTGGGGTCAGAGAGAGTGACTGGTCCAAAGTCCTGCAGCTGGCTTTCATGGCTAAGATAGGAATCACAATATCCTAGTCTCTGGCCAGTGACCTTAATCATTAGATTATTGGGAATGCATCTCTTTTCCAATGTTGTGCTAAGTTTATCCTTGGCATGAACATATATCTTAATATGATGGGATTAACTTTTTTATTATGTTTTGAAACTATGCCTAATAAGAAGAATTGAGGTTTCATTTCCAGTATTTCTGAGCGTTTTTTTAACCTGTCCACCAAATATAGTAAAATATTTCTTCTATCAAATAGAATTTCCAGCATTTATTATCACATGATTTATCTAACCTGGCAATTATTGACAGAGTTGTATACCATCCTATACAACGTCTACAATATCCTCCTTTAGAGTTTTTTGTTGTAGCAAAAATAACTAGAATTCCTACCTTACATTCTCCAAATTAATTTAAATATATTTAAAATAGAATTAGATTTAAAACTATAGTCAATGGAAAGAAAATTTGCAATAATAAACATATATATACAAAGTGATTTTTCAGCACGAAAGAAGCAATGATTTATTAAATAGGAGTTAAACTACAAATTATTCTTTCTTTCTATTAGAACTTACCCTGCATTGTTGCTCTTGTTGTAAATTCCAATCAAATTAAAAAAATGAGCATTGCAGAATTACTACTCAGCTTTTCACAGTAATATAAATATATATTTTCTCGTACTATATTCTCCAGAGGATGAGTGCTGCATATTTTGCCCTCGAGAAATGTTTGTTCATTTTTTTCTGTCTAAAAATAAGAGGATAATCCTAGGGAAATATTGAAACATCTCTATATAGAATCAATCTGCAGCTGAAGCAAGCAATGCCAGATGCGCTAATGGTGAACTGAAGCCAATTTACACATACCTGTGCGTCACTGGATTCCCTAATCCCTAATTGCTCGTAATTCCCTAATTGCTCATAATGTGTGTTTCTGCAACCAAAAGGAGGCATTCATTAAAACAATTGAAAGCCACAAAGGCACTTTCCTTGCTCTGAAAGTTGTGTCAGTGGAATACTGTAGATTAAATTTCAATTTTCAGTTTGGATGAGATCCTTTACCTGTGCAAGTTATCCCTTGATGATAGATAGATAGATAGATAGATAGATAGATAGATAGATAGATAGATAGATAGATAGATAACCCTTATTGTCATTTTTTACTGTTGGCACACTGGCACACATTAAAAATGAAATTTAGTTGCTTGCTCTCAAAGTGTACACATACATAACACACATTTAAATATACTACATACAACATATGTATAGACCTACACCCAGTGGTGGGATTCAAATATGTGAACAACCGGTTCTCTGTGTAGATGCCACTTCTGGAAGTCCATTCTGGGCCTGGGCAACAAAGAATTAGCTACCGGTTCTGCTGAAGTGGTGCCAACCAGCTGAATCCCATCACTTCCATATGTTGAAATGAAAGGGGGAATCAGGATGGGCTTGTATTATTCAGCACTCTTCTGTTGTTCTTTGGGGGAAAATCCAAGTACGGAATAAAATAAAAGGTTCTCTTCCAGGTCATATTAAAGATCCATTAAACTCAGCAATTTATCTCCATAGGTGTCAAAACTAAAAGGAGGAAATGAGTAGGA